>NC_041215.1:137182180-137221264 GCF_002837175.3 Physeter macrocephalus
CGCATGCCGCGGAGCGGCGGGGCCCGTGGCCCGTGGCCGCCGGGCCTGCGCGTCTGGAGCCTGTGCTCCGCAACGGGAGAGGCCGCAGCGGAGGGAGGCCCGCATACCACAAAAAAAAAAAAAAAAAAGAACATGCCTTGTTACAGGGCGGGATGTATATGAAAGAACCTATACAACCCCAGTGGACTCATTTCCTACAGGCTGCCACCGTAACAAAGGACCACAGACTGAGTGGTTTAAAAACCACAGAAATGTATTGTTCACAGTCTGGAGGCAAGAAAGTTTCAGAAGTCTGAAACCCAGGTGTCAGTGAGGCCGTCCCCGAAAGCTGCAGGGAAATCCTTCCTGGCCTCTTCCAGCCTCTGGCAGTCGTGGCATTTTTGGTGCTCTTGGGCTGGCAGCTGCAGGGCTCCAAACCCTGCTTTCTCCCGTGGGTCTGCCTCCACGCGGCCGTCTTCTTAGAAGGACACAGTCACAGGGGGTTAGGGGCTCAAACCAACTTCAGTGCGACTTCATCTTAACGAGTTACATCTGCAAAGACACTATTCCCAAATAAGTTCACACTCTGAGGTAGTGGGGGTCAGGATTTCAATACAGCTTTTGGGTGGGGGGCACACAATCCAACACCTAACGCCCAGTACGCACTGCACCCAGGCCTCTTCCCTGACAGCTCCCCTACCAGCCTCACCAGCGCTGTGTGAACCCGGATGGTTCCAGAGAGAAATGTGCCTCCGTCACTTCACAATCCTCTGCATCATAACCAGACCACATTCCACACAGGCCAGCTCCCTCAGGATGCTCTCAACACCATGAGGCAGAGAGGCATGGGGTCTGGAAAGCAGCCCCCCTGTAGCATAGGGACAGACGCCCAGTGTCCTGGCTGGGTCAGAGGGTGACTCTGTAAGTCCCAGGGGAGACAGTGGGGAAGGGGGTCTCCCTCTCGGCTCTCGGCTGAACCTCCAGCTGCATCATTTAGCCCAGTTCCTCCGACCTCAGCCACACCAAGTCTACCAGGAGACTCTGCACCCTGGGTCTCTGAGAGGAGCCATAAACCTCCGGTCAGTTGTTGGCTGGCAGTCCAGCTCACAGCTGAGAGCAATGGCGTGACAGCCAAGGCCACCAGCGTCCTAGGCTCCAGGTATGAGTCTCAGGTCACGTTTTAATACGAACATGACCTTGAGCAAGCAGCCGGACCTCTCTCTGCCCCACTTCCTAACCTATGGGAATGGGGATGAGGGCGGGAAACAGCACTGTGAACATCACAGGAGTGCTGTAAGGACTAATGCGTTAGCACAGGAGAAGCACCGTGACCGTGACAGGGCTGGCACAGAGTTAACATCCAAATACTAGCTATTGATTTGATTATTATTTATCTTAAACCAAAAGCTTCTAATAAAGTGTTGACAATTTCCCCGGGGACAATCAGAATTCTGCTTCTAGTCAAAATAGAATAATACAGTCCAGATTTACTCTCCTACACAAAGCAGCTCTGACAGACAAAACACATGCAACTATGGCTTTCAGACACTGGACGTCAAGCAACTATGGCTTTCAGACACTGGACGTCAGGCAACTATGGCTTTCAGACACTGGACATCAGGCATGTGACCCTTGAGGAGACACAAACATGATGAACTGCCCAGTCGTCCCAACTGACTGCTCAGAGACAGTTTCCAGGTACCAGTGCAGGGAGGACACAGAAAACATCTGAAGAAATAATGGCTTAAATTTCCCAAATTTGGTGAAACTATAAACCCATAGATCCAAAAAGTTCAACCAACTCCAAGCACAAACACATAATGAAGATTACACCCGGACAGAACATAATCAAATTACTTAAAACCAGTTTTAAGATAATGTCTCAAAAGCAGTTGGGAAGGAAAAGTCACATCACAGACAGAAAAACAAAAATAAGAACAACAGCAGATTTCTCAGTGGAAAGAATGCAAGCCAGAAGACAATGGAGCAACACCTTTCAAAGGGACACACACACACACACACACACACACACACACACAAATGCTGCACCACGTGAAAAAAAAATCTTTCTAAAACAAAGGTGGGGCTTCCCTGGTGGCACAGTGGTTGGGAGTCCGCCTGCCGATGCAGGGGACACGGGTTCGTGCCCCGGTCTGGGAAGATCCCACATGCCGCGGAGCGGCTGGGCCCGTGAGCCATGGCCGCTGAGCCTGCGCGTCCGGAGCCTGTGCTCCGCAACGGGAGAGGCCACAACAGTGAGAGGCCCGCATACTGCAAAAAAAAAAAAAAAAAAAGGTGAAATAGAGATGTTTTCAGGTATTCAAAAGCTGAAAATATTCATCACCAGCAGATCTACACTAAAAGAAATCTCAAAGGCAAAAGGAAAATCATACCAGATGGGAACACAGATCTACACAGAGGAGTGAAGAGCTTCTGAAATGGGAACCATACAGGTGAATAGAAAAGATTCTTCTCTGATGCTGAATCTCTTTTAAATAGAACTGTTTAATGCAAAAGTAATGATGTATTACGAAGTTTATATCATATGTACTAGGAAAACATATGTCAAAAATAACACAAAGACTGGGAGGGGACGAACAGAAGTATACTGTAGTATGTCCTTACATTAGACATGAAGTAGTTTAACCTTGAAGATAAGACTGTGATAAGCCGAAGATGTAGACTATAAATCCTAAAGTCCCCACTTAAAAAAGAAATGATTATAATTAACAAGTCAATAAGGAAAATATAATACAATCATAAAAATACTCAATCCTAATGAAGGCAGAAGAAGAGAAAAAAAGAACACAAAACTGACAAATAGAAAATAAAAAGCAAGATGGTAGCTTTAAACCAAACAATATCAATGACCAGATCAAATGGTCTAAATGCCCCAATTAAAGGGGTTGTCAGATTGGATGAAAAAGCAAGACCCTGCTTCCAGAGTATAAAGAGGAATTATGTGAGGTAGGACTAAAAATGGTTTAGAGAGAAGAGGTCATGCATTTTATTGTAAAATAAATCTTCCCCAAGCATCACGGACCCAACCATATGCTGCCTACAAGGAACGTGTTTTAAGTAGTGAAAGATGGAAAAAGATATACCATGCAAATACTAATCCAAAGAAAGCTATAATGTTCACATTAATATCAAAGTAAATGTTAACGAAAGAATATCACCAGGGATAAAGAAGGTCATTTCATAACAATCAAGGGGTCAATTCATTAAAAGGACATAACATTCCTAAACATGTATGCACCTGATAACAGAGCTTCATACATGAAGCAGAAACTAGTAAAAGTGTAAGGAGAAATGGAGAAATCTGTAGTTGCAAATTTCAACACCCTGCTCTTAATAGTGGTTAGAACAGGTAGACAGAAAATTAGCAAAAGCAGAGAAGACACGAACAACACCATCACCCAACCTGACCAAGATGACGTTTACAGAACACTTTATGAACAACAGCAGAATACATATTCTTCACATTCTTTTTAAATGCACACAGAATATTTACCAAGACAGACCACAGTAAATTTTAAAAGACTCAAGTCAAGATATACAAAGTATGTTTTCTGACTTGAAATTAGAAATCAGTAACAGAAAGATATCTGGAAAACCAAATATTTGGAAACTAAATAATATACTTCATGAGTCAAAGAAGAAATTCAAACAGAAATTATGAAGTATTTTGAAATGAATGAAAATGAAGCACAACATATTTGTAGTGCTGAGAGGGAAGTTTATAGCACTGAATGCCTGTATGAGAGAAGAAGGTCCTAAGTCAATGACCTCAGGTTTTACTTTTAGATACTAGAAAAAGGATAAACCAGACCCAAAATCGCAGAAAAAAGACAATAACAAAGAGCAGAAATCAATGAACTAGAAAAATCAATGAAACTAAACGCTGATTCTTTGAGATAGTAACATTGATAAACCTCTAGCTAAACTGATGAGGAAAAATAGAGAAAGAAGACACAAATTAACAACATCCAGAATGAGAGGGGATTAACTGTAGACCATACAGATAGGAAATGAATGATAAGGAAATATGATGAACAACTTTATGCCAATAAATCTGATAATTTAGATGAAATAAACAAATGTCCTAAAAGACCCAAACTATCAAAGTTGACTCAAGAAGAGAGAGACCAGGATCCCTGCACTGGGCTTCTTCACAGCTACGGGACCCACCGGGGGAATCCAGTCTACAGCTCTCACTGTCTTGGTTATCTGCCTAATGGTGATGTCTAACTCCCCTCCTTTCTTCTGCATGTATTAATTAGAATTCCACTGCAAGGATGAGCTATCACTTGTCCATCTCGCTGTTTAATCAGTTATTTATATCAGTATGAATTTACGGATTTTTATTTTATTCTGCGCATGACAATCCAACACCACCATTATTTGTTTTGTCATTCAAGCTTCGGCCACTGGAAGCGCCTATGTTTTTCTGACAAGCCCCCACCCCCATCTTTTATTTTTTCTAGCACTTCCTTACTTTCTACTTCCACAAGGTGTCCCTGTCACAAGCTTGGAATCAACCACTTCTCCTGGGAGCCCTGGTTCCCTTTTTTGGAGAACGGACTGTAGACACTAAGATCTGGGTGCCGGAGGTGCTCGTTACTGGTGGGTGTCACTGCTGTAGGACCCTCCCTGCACACAGTACGTTTGACACTAACACACACATTTATATTTTAGTGCCTCTCTATTGGTTTATATTTTTTTAAATCATAAGTTTACACTGACACCTCAGATTCCAACCCAACATCACAGGTGGATTTTAGTCTCCCCCTTTCCTGATTTTCAACTTATTTCTCCAGCAGCGAGAAACCTGGTTCTTACGAGCTACACAGTCTGTTTGCTTACTTGCTCTACTCTAGCATACATTCTAGTATAAAGTACTTTCCCAGCTGCTGACCCCGCCACGACCAGACTCAGAATTCACGTCCAGTTCTTGCCTCCAGCCTCACGGTATGTGGTCAGGACGCAGGTTCCCACAGTGACCCGGGCAGCTCTTCCCTTCCGAGCCCCTTCAGTGCGGTGGCTTATGTATTTATTATGTGATAGAACTCGACTCATTTGTCAGCATTTGTATTTCATTTCGGTTTCCCCCACGTCCTTGATGGCTTTAACTGTTTATTTTTTGGATATGCGAAGAGTAAGAAATACAAATTTTTAAGAAAAAGAAAAAAACATGTTCATATTGATATTTGCGATTACATTTAAGATTTTACAGGGTTTTAATGTCAATTTCTCTTGCTTAAAGAAAAAAAGCTTTTGTATTATGGAAATTTCAAACTATACGAAGTGAACACCATAGTATGAGCCCACAGCACCCACAGCTTCAACGATTACTGGCACCCTGCCAGTCTGGCTGCACCTGTATCTCCTTTTACACACATCCACATGTCCAAAGTGTAACTGTGCAATATAAATGGGTAGACCTGGGTAACCCATTTTTCCTCCTCTGATTTTTCCAGCTCTGTTATAAACAGTGGGCTTTGTGTAATATCATGTCCTCTATTTCGAGGGAAGCAGAAGCCCCTGAAGGTTTCTGAGCAGCACAGAGAGTTGGGGCAGGGCCCGGGGCAGGCCCAGGTGACAGTGGGAAAGGGGTCATTCCCCAGAGGCAGGCTAGGGGCTGTGACAGGACAGGAGGACGCTGGAGTGGGCAGGCAAGGCCGCAGGGGATCTGGGGGCTGGGCCCAGCACTGAGCTCAGCGGGGCTGAAGCAGGGGGCCCCGACACCCAGGACTACGGGGCCTCCCCAGCTGCCCGACTTCCCCTTCCCGATGAACACTAACGTCTGTCTCCCGTGCTCGGGGTAAGCGCCACGGGAACCAGCGGGCACACATGTGTCCCTGAACAGCACCGGGCCCGGCATGGGAGGCCTGGCCTCCGTCGGCCCAGCATCCCCCTGGCGAGCTGCACGACCTTGGACCAGTCTTTCGTCCTCCCTGGGCGGCTTCTCCCTGTAAGACTCCGGGCTGGAGTAAACCAGCGCTCATCGGGGTGTTTTCAGCGGCGCTCACAGGAGAAGCTTTATGAAGAAAGGCTCAGCGTCCAAAGGCCACAGCGAAAGCAGGACCCAGCGCTGCCGCCGGCCCTTTGCACACACGTGGACTGCGGCCCCAGGGCCGGGCACCAAGCAGCCATCAACTCCCCAGCCGTCCCCCCTCTGCAGCCCTGTGCCCACGTGTCCGTGGGCTCCCTCCCCCACTTTTCTCCACTGTGTCTCCCCAGAGGGGCGTTCCCTGACAGCACTGCCCCGCCGCTGCCGTCACCCTGCTCTTTCCCTTCCAAGCCCCTTTCTTCCTCTGGTATCGTATGAGATGCCAACCCGATATCTTTATGTGATCATTTCCCCGCTATCAGCCCCGCTGCCCCAGGGTGGAGCGTAAGCTCCGTGACCTCTGTGACCCGCGGCCCTTCTCAAACCCTAGAGGGTGGTGCACAGCAGGCCTGCAACGAAAATGGGCCAAGCTGAATGAACTTTTGAAAAGTTTTCCTGACTCCACCTCAGAAATCACCTCGGAAGGGGCTGAGGTCAAAGTCGAACTGCAAAAGCAACAGCGCTCTGCCTTTCGGAGATGAAGGGAAGAAATCAAGGACCACGTCTCAGGCGGAAGATTCCAGAAGTGCAAAAGCACGTGGGGCCTCAGGACACCCACTGCCTCAGAGAGGGCCCGGGGCTGCGACCAGAAAAGCAAAGCAATGGGTAACTCAAGGAGCCCTTTCAACCCTCAGGACACCTCAGTTAAATAAGGACCCGTGCAAGTCATGAAGATACTGGGGCAGAGGAGAAAATGCCAAATTAACTCCTGAAAAAAGGGAGCAGGGCCACCTGGGCCCCACAAGGAGAGCCAAGTCTTTAACATTCAGTCTAAGAGGATAACCGACCGATAAAGCTGCCCGATTTGCTTAACCACGTTTCTCCTCTGTCCCCCACTCCATCAGCATGTCTTTAGGGGGGAGGTCTCTGAACAACCCAATGGAATATTCACAGTATAAAAATAAACTAGGAATTTAACCTTTTAATAAAATAAAGTTCAAGTGTGAAATAGTTCTTTTCATCTTGACATAAATGTCTAATGACACTTTACTAACCAGTAGATTATCGCTTTTCTAAGAAAACACACAGACAACACATGGTATTAAGACCTCAAAAATTCGAGTTTAAGGTTTCTGAAACCTTTTCATGAATAACATTTGAAATTTATATCTGTACATCTCTAACTAAAGTATATACGTCTGATAAATATTAGACAAATGTTGAACATACTATGATTGGAAACACAGCTGCCTTTATGATTACATTCGTTCCTGACTTGTGACATAAATTAAAAGCCCACACTTGGGACAGTGAACGGTAGCAAGGGATCTGTAATTCGGACTTGCACTTTTAGAAAGACGGGAATGATCATTCCACTAAGTAAACAGTCTCTGACACTAAGCATGTATTTATACAAAGACACCTCTTTATTTTTATTTCTGTTCCATACAGAATAAATGAAACTAAACGCATCACTACGGCCTGTGTGTGCTAGTATTTCCTTCGCCAAACACTTTGAATCTAGAAATACCTATAGTTATTCCCTCCTGCAGCTGCCCTGGGAAATTTTAGTTGACCTAATTTCAGGGAATAAGCCATAAACTTTCCAAAGAATAGAAGTCTTAGAAACTACAAATCATTAAGAGAACATTCTTTAAAAAAATCTTGTTACGAGACCACATAGAAATGTGGGAGCGCAAAGAGGACATGTTTTCTCACTCACCACAATCTTCTGCATCCCGTCACATGGACAAAGAAGGACCACAGCTCGAAGTCCATATTCCTCCCCACCACGGCCTCAGCCTGCCAGGCTGGTGGGGGAACAGCAAGCTGTTCAAGAGACCAAAAAGAGAACCAAGAGCCACACAGCCTGCAGCACCCCAAAGCAGGATGAAGGACGCAAGTCATCAGCTGAAGACAACAGAGAGCCATTGCCAGAATCACGAATGCGGTCAGGATATCCCCTCTCACCACATCCATTCAACACCATACTGGTGATGCTAACCAGGACAACACGGCAAGAAAAAGAAATGAAAGGAACAAGGATGGGAAAGGAAAAAGATACCACACTGTTCACAGGCGATACACTGTATACACAGGAAACCCAGAACGATTTACCAATAACTGTCAAAACTCCTAAATGAACTTCACAGGACCACGGGGTACAATGTCGATATACAAAAGTCCACTGTATTTCTACATACCGGCAATAAACAAATTGAAAATAAGCTTTAAAAAAGATACCATTTACAATAACATCCAATAATGGCAAATATCCAGGGCTAAATCTACCAAAATATATATAAGTACTCTACACATTAAACTATGAAACATTATAAGTAAATTTAAAGATCTAAATAAATCTAAACAAATGGAGGAATATACCCTGTACATGGATTGGAAGACCCAATATGGTTAAATGTCAGTGTTAATGTTAATGTTCCCCAAATTCATTGGTAGTCAATGCAGTCTCAATCAAAATCCCACCAGAAGTTTTCTGAAAATTGACAAGTCAATTTCAAATTGTACATGGAAGTACAAAGGTCCTAGAATAGCAATCTCGAGGAACAACAGGCCTGGACAACTTACACTACTAAATATCAAGATTTATTATAAACCTATGTAATTAAGACATTGTGTAAGAATAGACAAAACAAGGAAAAGAATATTCCAGAGTGAGACCATCACAAATATGGTAATATGATTACAGCAAAGGCTGCACTCCAAATCCATAGGGAAACGGGCCAGGTCTTTTCAATAAACAATGCCTGAGTCAACTACGATCTTTATGGAAACAGAAATGAACCACGACATAGGCAGCACACCATCGAGAAAATTAGTGTGGGGTGGATCAAAGACCTAAATGTTAACGGTAAGGCAAGAAAGCCTCGCCTAAAGGACAAAAAAGAAAAAGATCCGCAGGTAGACAGAAATTTCTTAAATCTATTTCATAATAACAAAATTTTAAGGCACTGACCATAGAGGAAAGAAAATGACACATTATACTGCATCAAAATTAGGAACTCCAGTTCATCAAAAGACCCAGCAGAAGAGTGAAAAGGCAACCCAGAGAGCAGAAGATAATCTGCCCAGCACATCCAAGAAAGGACCAGAATCCAAAATAAGTAGTTCTCGCAAATCGTTAAGAAAAAGGCAGACAACTCAAATTTAAAAATGGGCAAAAGCTATGAACAGGAACTTTCACAAAAGAGGATTCCAAATGGTCGATCACCACATGAAGAGGTGCTCAGCACCTGTATTAACAGGGAAATGCAAATTAAAGCCACAGCGGGATCCCGCAAATGGCTAAAATGTAAAAGCGAAGCAGGAGCCAGCGCTGACAGGGACGGGCACGGCCGGACATCGACTCGGCCGTGACAGCGTGCGGGAGACAACGACTGCGGGAAAGTGATACCCGAAAAGCCACGCCAGGCACACCCGCTCCCCAAAGCCATTCACAGGATGACACAGCAGCATCGTCGGCAGTCGCCGAACGCTGGAAACCTGCCACACATCCACCAGCAGTAGAACAAATAAAAACTGTGAATCGTAGCACAGTCGTACCAGAGAACACGGCCTAGCAACAAGAATAAACAAAGCACGCCTAAAAGCAGAAACCCAGATGACAGATAGTGCTGGGTGGGCCAGAGCAGACACACCCAGGAGTATGATGTACGGGGCGGCCCCACGGTGTGAGATCTGAAACCAGGTCAAACTAACCTGTGCTGTTAGAAGCTGAGACAGGTTACCCTTGGGTGTGGAAGGAGGAACCAGAGGGCGTAAAGTCATGTTCTGTTTCCTGATCCAAGTGAAAAACCAGTGAAAGGGCGGAAATTCACCCACCTGAATGCTTCTGGCTGGAAGACAGACAGAATCAACCACTCAAAGATCACCTTGCGTCAAAGAAAGATTCAAAAGAATACCCAGGTGGTGGATCCATTCCACCGGCACTAATTCTACTTTGACTTTCTGGGCAATGGATAAACATTTTATAGTTCTTGCTACTATATTCTCACAATCAGGATGTACACGGGAAATATTTGCCAAATTACTTCCTTTTAAAACAACAAAACCTCACAGAAACAGCACAGAACGCGTGATTCCAAGTCCGTGATGCAAACAGAGGGTGGGCAATTCAAACCAAGGGGCTACGTGGAAGACCCAGGAGGCTCTAAGTCAGGCCGTCGGACGGAAAAATGTAGATGCAATCATTTTAATTCAAATATTTTTCAACTAAGTAGTTAGTTTAATTTGATTTAATTAAGATCAATTTAAACTTAAATAACTTTAATGAAAAAACAAACTGTTGACTATATGATTTTTCTGAGTCCATCTTACATAGTAAGCTCTTCAAAGAAGCGTTGTTTTGTTCACCAGACACCCTTCATAAACTACGGGCTGTAAGGTCTAGCAATTATGTTTTGTAAGAGTGCCATTTTATGACGGACAGTCGCATAGCAGAAGACAAGATGTTTTCCCCATAATCTGCTGGGACAGATTTATATTTTAGTTTCAAAACAGGCTCTTTACTTGAACGTAATAAAACTCCATTTCTGTGTGTTCTGACAGGAATTTCCCTAAATCTGAGCGCAGGCTCCGCGGAGCAGAGGGCTAGGATTCTATCGGCCCCGACCCCCTCCACCCGTTCTGCAGGGGCCAGAAGGTCAGGCCTTGAGGGGAGAAAGGGGACGGGCACTGGGTCGTCGGGGCGCCCTCGCGCGCACACAGGAACAACTGTCCATCAGCAGCGCCACGGCATCGATCCTCTCCACCGAAGAAAACAACTTCCCAGCTGTCTAGATCCTTTCCTCACACGGCTATGTCTGTTTATTGATAAACAGCCACATAAATAAACTCTTTAGATTAAGGGTCCAAATGGATAAAGCATCCAGATAAAACAACACTTGTTTCCTTAGCTGCTAAATAAAATAATTTTAGAGGAGAAGATTCCAGCAGGCAGGCAGGCAGCCGCTCCGCGGCACGTGGGATCCTCCCGGACCGGGGCACGAACCCGTCCGTGTCCCCTGCATCGGCAGGCGGACTCTCAACCGCTGCGCCACCAGGGAAGCCCTGGAGATCTGACTTTTAAGTGTAAAACTCAGGCAGGGCGGGGACAGGCGGGCAGGCGGGTGGAGGGCGGATGCTATGATCCCAGTACCTCCCAGGGCATTTTGCATCAGGATGGTGAGCTGAGCTCCTGGGTGCTCCCTGCCTTGTCTCATTAAATGGGGGTCAAGGGAGAAAACCAGTACAAACCTAACACAGTGAAGAATCCACGGCGGTGAGGAGGCACTGGCCGTCAGATTTCGACCAAGTTCCACTAAGGCCTGAAGACAGATGCAAGCCGGGGGGAGCGAGCAGGTATCCAAGAGCCCACCCCTGCCCCCAGCTCCCCTCGCTCCTCTAGGAAGCGATTCTTCATCCTTGTCCTTCAATTTACAAAGTGCGAGGATGCAGCAGACATGTACAAGGGCGGTCTGTCTCCCCGGCCACTGCTCCCACGGATGGATGAGCCCGCAAAGCCCCGGGCAGCCTCCCGTCTTCACCAGAAGAGAATCACCCTACGTGTCACTCTGCAACCTCAGGGCCAGCAGCTGGGCTACGTCTTCTTTCTACGTTACTTACGCATAAATGCACACAGCATTCAGTTTACATAAATGGATGGTAAACGCACTGCTTTATTTTTAGAGCAATTGTCTTTTTCTTTCTTTTTCCTCCTCTTTCTGCCATCAACCACAACAGGTAATCTTTGTGTGGGTACAGCCCATACTTTTCTCCATTTTCGCTCACACATATACACACGCACACAGGTACACAAAGACATACCCACATACCCCTCCCACACACACACCCCCAGGTGGTCACTCTCTGCCTTACAAAAGTGAGATTTTATCACAGAGATTTCTCAGTATCTGACTTTTCTCTTTCAGCAATACTTCTTGGAATGGTCCATCGTGTGGCTGCACAAAGTTTAGCCAACCACGGCCCCAGTGGGCACAGACTTCCTTCCAAATCTTTCCCTGCCGGGAGCCTCAGTGCAAACATCCTTACGTGCTGTGCTTGCACTCCCACGGAGCACAGTCCCGGGAGGGGAAGCTGAGTCTGCGGACCTGTGCATTTCCCATTTCAGAAAACGTCAGCGGGATGATTTCCAAAGACGTGCCACCGTTCACGCCTGCCCCAGCCCTGTGTCTGAAGTTGTGGCTTTCCACTGCCCCTCCAGCAACAGATGTCATGTCTCTACTTTCTGCCGCTCTGGGTAAAAAGCAAAATCCCTTTCCACTTGTATTTGCATCTCCCCGAGATGAAAACAGGGAGTTAGAGCATCTCTTCGTTTTGGTTTGTTCTCTGCACTGTCCAGTCTGTTTCTAAACTTGTCCTCCTCTCCAGTTTCTGCGAGGTCTGTGGATAACAGAAACTTATTCTTTACCTGTCAAATGTTACGCACGTTTTCCCCAAACGCTCCTTGACTCCTGGACTCTGTTGATAGTGTCTTTATCCAATCAAAAGTTTTAAATTTTAAACTGTCAAATGTGTCCTTTGCAGCTTCTGGGGATCCTGGACCAACGAGGAGGGTGAGGGTCACTTACAGATTTCTACTGCTTTACCTTTTTCTACACTGACACCTTGAATCCGTCTGGAATTCATCTTCCCTTCATCCTTAAATACAAACAGACAACTCCCCAGCCTTTTAAGGAAAAGTTGAAACAAGGAAAAAAAAAAAAAAAAAAAAAAAAAGACCAAGATAAATAGGAAACCTGACCCCAGAAGAAACCGAGGTAACTGGAGTCCCTCTAACGAGCCACAGAGAGAACGGAGACACGAGGGACAAAACACAGCCCTGACCATGGCCAGCAGGAGCGGCCAGGCCACAAGGAGGAACCCTGGGACCTCAAGCAGGCAAGTGCCAAAACAAGACGGCCACAGGGGAACTGGGACACCCAGCTGAGCAAACCTTAGAGAACAAAGTTGGTACCCTAGATGGATTCACAGGAATTCCACCAATGGGGAACTGGAGACGGAAGCACCGGAAGGAAAGGATGATGATGGTGCTGATGAGAGAAGGAAGAGAAGGAAACTACCCCCCAAATTAACATATAACAAGACCTAAAAAGGAGTCCCCTATAGGCCACCTGGGATAAATTTTTTTAAATTCCACATTATAAAATTTCAGAACACCAAAGTGAAGAGAGGCTCCTACAGTTTCAGAGAAAATCAAAGCAAGACCCCTAAAAGTGAGTGAGAAACGGGGTGGTACTACGCTTCTCAGCAGCCAACACCGGACCAGCATGCCTGAGAACGCTTCCTGCCCCAAGGAAGGCACGTCTGGTCACGGCCCCCTCGGTGGAAACTTCTAGACAGTGTCGCTGCCTGCACGATAGTCAGGAGAGGCTGGCCCTAAGGTGTGTGTCCACTGCGGTCAGTGATGCGGGCTTCCACCGCCACGCCCAGGACCTGTCCCAGCCACTGCGCTAGGTGACCCAGGTGGAGGTGACTGACGCCAGTCGGCCACGGACCAGACTGACAGCAGACAGGGACCGGGGCCCAGGTCCTGCCCCTCTGCCTCGCCAGCACGTCATTTGCCTCGGACCCTGATACTTCCCAGCTCCACCGTGTCCCTGGATACAGCCCGAGCGACCACACTTGAGTGACGCTTCCAGTCGAGAGACGGCGAAGCTGGAGAGTGCGATGTGCCGTGGGGTGAAGGAGCCAATCGCACTGCACTGTACACCGGAAACTTGCTGAGAGCAGCCGTAAGCCTTCTCCCCTCACACAGAGAGAAGTAACTGGGCGAGGTGACGCACGTCTTAATGAACCTGACCACGGGAATCATTTCACAATGTGTACGTGTGTTAAACGTACACAGCTTTGTCAGGTACACCTCGGTGAAGCAGAGGGACAACCCAGCAGAGGCCAAGGAACGCTACATTGCCGTTACAATCATGAACGAGCCCCAGGCAAACGCTCCTGGCTACCGAGCGGACTGCGGGACGGCAATGAGAAACCGCCAGCGTGGCACGCGTGTGGCCGTTCAGCGGAGGTGGAGGTCCTCATGGAAAAGGGAAGTGACTCTGAGTCAGCTCGCCCTGAACAGAGGCCGCCCCTCACTACCTCCCAACCCCGCCCAGGAGCCAGGCCCGGCCAGACACGTGAAGCGTGGACACCCAGGGGGCCCACTGACCAGAGTCACCCTTGACATCGGCTATACGAGCCCAGGAAAACACACAAGCCCAGACAGCCCTGCCTGCCTGCGCCCGACGCGCCTGCTAACTGCGTGTCCACGTGCCCAGGACGGAGCACGGTCCCCCCAGGCCCTGACCCCCGGCGGCACACGGCACCGGGAGGCCCCAGGTGTCTGCAGGCACCTCCCCCTCGCGCGAGTCCACGTGCAGTTGGTCCGAGAAGCACCGTCCAGACCCCCCAAAACAAAGCACTCCTGTCCAGCTGGCTGCGCCCGGACTCAAGGTCCTCCTGGCCACTGACGGGGCCTACGCACCTCTGTCACCTCGAGTAAGGGAAGGCGGGCCCCCGGGGTCCTGCCCCGGACCCACGGAGACCCCCAGTGTGTCCCAGCGGGGGCCAACCTGCCCTCAGCCCGGAGGTGAGCGCGCAGGGAGCCCCAGCGCCCTCCTCACCCGCCGTCGTTTTCCAACGAGGGGCAGAGACGGCAGCACATCCGGCAGGTGCCAGACCTCGGTTCAGAGGTCAAGGGGTGAAGAGACCACCCCGATCCTCAGATACAGGCCCTACCCTGGGGCAGGACACGACCCGTGAACGCAAGCAGGAGGACAGGTCCAGGGCCCAAGACAGACGGCCACGCTGCGCTCAGCCCCAGCTTTCCACCCGCGCCGCTGAGCTGCGGGCCGGGATGCTATCTCCACACACCTGCTCAACTTTTGATCACCTCATCAAGGAGCCCTCACTTTCCCTGGAAACTGAACTCCTACGAAATCATCAAAGTGCCTGGTTTTCAAACTTTCCTCGTGTTTCAGAAAGGCGGGGGAGAGGCAGTGTAGACATCAGCGGTGGCCGCGGGGAAACAGAGCAGCACCTGTACCCCTGAGACGCTGCGCTCCCCACCTGGCCCGCGGAGGGGACACCAGGGGGCACACAGGGCGGCCCCACAAGCGCGGATCCGACCGCCCGTGTGGTTCACGGCTGAGCCGGGGCATCCGCAGAAGGGAAGGCGGCCCCAGTGGTAAGCGGCGCTCTGGGCCTCGGGAAGGAGACAGACAAGCAGACTCAGAATGTCGGGGTGATGAGGGCTGGGAGAAGGCCCGGGCAGTCAGGACGGGGGGATGGGCTGGGCCAGGGATGGCGGGGTGTGTGGGGGGGGAGAGGGCAGGAGCCCTGGGGACCTGGGGGGCGAGGGTCCAGTCACAGTGTGATGTTGACATGGCTGCTCTCAGCAGCCCCCGCAACATCCCCAGGGCCCCCTCTTTCACTCGACAGTTCACCTACAGCTCACCTTCCCCTTGGCCTTGGCAGAGTCAGATAATTGGGCCTTGGGTAAAACTGCCTCTCAGAAACAAACAAGAAACAAACAGGCCTCTCTGCAGACTACCAACGTCAGGCCAGTTTCCCAGGAACCATCTCTCTTTCCCTCTTTCATCCCAAAGGAAAACGACCCCTCGCTCGGCCCAACCACTAGCTTGGCAAATCTGAGAAGCTGCGGCACCAGACCCAGAGCCGCAGGGCAGGAGGGCGGCACCGAGGAGGCCGTCCCAGGTCCAGGGGAAGGAAAGCATCGTAAAGGGGACAGGGAGCCCCAAGGAGCAAATGTCCCCCTGGCAGGGCAGGGAGTGGAGGCAGGTGAGCCCAGGGGAAAGCTGGGCCTCTGGAAGGAAGGGAAGGGAGCCCAGCCCAAGGGAAGAGGCTGCACGTGTGCTCGGGGGACGGACGGTTGGGGAGGTCAGCGGCAGGGGCCAGGGGCTGGGCTGGCCAGTGGGGAGTCTCCTGCTGTCCTGGGGCCCCACTGCGGGTGTGCGAGCACCGGAGAGACCATCAGGCTGCGCCCACGGAAAAGAGAGAACTCGGTGACACCCACCATGTTGGCGATCACCAGGGCAGGACACCAAGACCTCAGCGTCCCACGTCGGCAGAACCCCACTCACCCCAGGCCTCCCCGCAGGTCCCAAACTCCACCTCCAGTCACCCACAGCCCTCTGCACCCCTGGAAAGCCCCTCCAGGCCCGCTCCCTGGGCCCGCAGGAGAAAGCCTACGCTCCGTCCAGGGCCACCAGAGGCTCCTCAGCCTGAGCTAGCCCAGCACCCAGCCAGTTCTCAGGCCACCAAGCAGCCTGGCCGAGCCCCCAGGCCGGGTGCCGCCTGTCAACTGCAGGGCCACTCAGCCACCCTCTCCACCGAGACTCTGAGCCTCCGACAGCTGCACTGCCTCAGGGATGGTGGGGGGACAGAATGAGCCCCCGAACCAAGGTGCTGATGGGCCTGGCTGTGGGGCATCAGGCTTGGGAGAGGAGGGGCTCGGACCCAAGGCTCCAGCTTGGCGGGACACAGGCCAAGCAGGCACACCACCAGCCGGGAGCACAAATGCTTCACTGGACTGGGAGGTCAGGTGTGAAAAGGGAGAATGGGACATGGGGTCTTGGAGCCGGCCTAGGCCAAATTGGCACCCAAGAGCTGGGTCATTGAGGGAAAGATGACGTGATCAGGCCTGAGAATCTGGACCACAGTAATAAGAAAGAATGCTGCGGAAGGGCCCAAGCTCTACAGTGACCCTCGCAACTGACAGTCCCCAAAGGCTCCCTGGAAATTACGTGCACGCACACACGTGTGCACACACACACGTGTGCATAGTCAATGTATTACATAGTTACTATTATGTTAACTTAATATAGAATATGTTACATATATTTATTGTATAGAAATGATGTTAATATGTACATATACATATATTTTATATATCTGCATACATGTATAGTTATTGTGTATGCAAACATTTGTCTCTCCCCATCTTTTCCTTTAGAGCTGGCAAATGTTAGAATGATAAGAACCACCTATCTTTAAAAAAATCTAAAAGAACTGATGTTTAGTTTTGCAAGATGAAGAAGTTCTGGAGAGCTGTTGTACAACAATGTGAATTCACCTGACACCACTGAACTATGCACTTGCTAATGGTTAAAATGCTAAATTGTAGGTTGTGTATTAACTACCACAATTAAAAATAATTTTGTTAAAAGCTGGACAGGGTACAGGAAAAAAATGGGGTGCAAGAGGATGATCACGTCCCAGGCCTCGAATGAGTCCCCGGGATAGGCTGCCAAGTGAGGGTCCTTGGCTTCGCGCAGGAAAGAATTCAAGAGCGAGCCACAGAAAAGGGAAAGCCGGTTTATTTAGAGAGATGCACACTCCATGGTCAGAGTGTGGGCCTTCTCAGAAGGCGAGAGGTGGCCCCAGGGCATAGGTCATCCTGGAAAGTGAGAGGGGCCCCAAGGTATGGGGGTGGTTAGTTTTTATGGGCTGGGTAATTTCACAGGATAACAAGTGGGAGGAATATTCTAACTACCTTGGAGAGCGGGTGGGGATTTCCAGGAGTTGGGGCACCACCCACTTTTTGCCCTTTTATGGTCATGGAGCCTGTGGTGTGTCCTTTAGATGCTAATGTATTACAATGAGTGTATAACCAGGCCCGTGGTCTACTGGAAGTTGAAGCTTCTGCTGTCTTGGGCCTAACTGGCTCTAACCAATTTTTGTCATATCCTGCTCTTCTGAATGGTTGTGTCATTATTTGAATGGCTGTGCCCTGCTCCCTGCCCTCTGTCTCCTTCCTGCCTCAGACATGTTAGTCTCATAATGTTATGGGAAGCAGAGGGGCAATGGTCCATCTTCTGTAGCTGCTTCAGGGCTCAGTGGGGGCGCTGACCCTGCCGGTCAGGGAGTAAAAACCTCAGGATGCCTCATCTCGGGGCCCTGGGGGCAGGAGAGCTTCTTGTTCTAAGTCTGTGGGGCGCGGGGGGTGGGGGCGGGGAGACAGGTATGGGCTGGAGTCCTCACAGCCATCACCTTGATGTGGAGCCGTCAGAACCGCTTCCATGGCCTTCCTATGAATCTTCTTAATGAAGCATCTGTACAACAGCATCAGATTACAACAGTAACAGTCTATAAATGACAAAAGACTTAAAAGCCAGGTTGAACATCTGATTACAGTGTAATCGATAAAGAAACTTAGCTACAATCACCAGAATTAGGACTGATAACCTTATATACCAGGACATATCCAAATTTCAGAAATTTCATATAAATTCTAGAATGTCTATCTATATTAATAACATTTCCCCATGGTATAACCTGAGGCTTATCACTCCTTTGACAATGCTTCCCACTGTAATTTAACATATCAAATAATCCTACTTAATTTAATATCTTTCTGAGATGTCTCAGGGTTTCTCTTCCACGAACCTTCTACAACTTTCTGTACTGATATTATTTTGTCCCTTATTTTTTTCCATTCTGAAACAACCAGCTCCAGAACAAATTACTCTCTTTTTCCCTTTAACAAATGCATTCCATTCCTCATACTTTCATCTACTGAAAACACATCTTACTTTCCTGGCATACTGAAATGTTTCTTATTTTTCAGCAGCTTTAATTATAGTATACAATTTTAACCCTTAAGAACCTTAATCTCTAGATAAACCAACAAGCAGCAAGCAATTGTAAACTGCTTGTCATACCCACATTTCCTGACTGGAAAACTTATGTTTTAGTCTTCCTCTCCTAAGGCAAAGTAGGTAAACTCAGACCCACCCCACCCAGCAATTAATATTCCAATATACATCCAATTTGAAATGACCCAGATAGTCATTGAGTTCTCACCATTTACCTTGGTTTAGTTTTAAGTTACCAAAATCTGGAGAGACCATTTTAGATAGACATTCCCAAAACATAATTATTTCTATAGAGTTTACCGAAAGGTTCTTATCTCTTTTACATTTACTTTCCTTAAAAGTTTTTATCACTTACAATACTTAGTCTCCTTGCTGACAAGTTTGCAACAGACATAATAAGGTCTTATTTGACCTCTAGTAAACCTAGGTACAACAGAAGTATTGTACTTCACACTGATGACTCTAAAGACATGTACTATATATGAGTCAAACCACAAGCGTAAGCCACCTTCTAAGCCACCTTCAATACCAGATATCAATTCAGTACTGAATACTTCCCAGATCACGTGAACCTGAAATGCATTCTGGCCAGATTTGTTTATATTTCTGAGTATTTATATAAGTGCTTAATTTCTTTAAGCCAATTAAATGGAGCTCTTTTATGAATTAGTTTTGGCAATACCACGTATCTACAACACACACAAAACACAGAGACCTCATAATTCCTATTCCAAAATTTCAGCCATGATTCAGATGCAACAATGTAAAACCCATCAGTTACAAAGGGTTGGATTCAAATTGGGTTTCTAGAAGATGAAACAAATCATGGTCACCTGTCTAGATGACTAAACCCTTTGTACTAATATTTATGGAAAAGATATTTAAGCTTTCTATTTGTCCTTGACAAGTCAAGCTCCAAATCACCTACCCCCTTTCCTGAAATTTGCATCTTAAAAGGATAGGGGAGACAAGAGTTCCTGGAGAAAACCAGGTAGAATGTTTGCATCTCAAAGGCATAGAAGAAAGGCTAGCTCTTCCTCGGATGACTTTTTCCCTTAAGGCCAGAAAAAAAAAAAAAAAGTTTTTTTCAGTACTTACAAGTCTCTTACAATAAGCAGGGGAGGTCTGGGGAGTGGTAAAAGTATTGGTGGACTTTGGATTATTTCTGGAGCCACACCTCTGGTCCTGTAAAGACTATATTTGTAAAACAAGGACAGTTTTTTTTTTTTCTCAAAGAATTGGATGGTCACCTCAATGATTATCAAAGGACTAACACACCCATTCACCTACGTTGGAAAGTTTTACTTTCCCTCAATTACCTTAGGGGAGAAGGCCTCCCCCAAAATTCCTATCGACGCTGAATATCAGCTATGGTCAGTTTTGTCAGATGGTGGCCTCCCATTCTGGTAATCTACTTACAAACACTTTTGAGGATCCTCCTTGGATTTAAGAAATGCTCTAAGGATGGCCTTTGATCTAAGAGGCTTGCCTACAGCAGTAGGAACAATTTTTAACCCGATTTTTTTTGTCCGTTCCATTCCCATCCCATAAGCACCCTCGACCTCAATTTTATAAGCACACAGAGTGGAGGCATTCATGGTGTTAATGAGTATCTGGATCTGTCCACTCAAAGACAAAGATATATTGGGTGTCTGGGTGCAGGGAAATGCAGAAGAAAGCAACCTTTAGTTCTAGCACTGCGAACCACTTTAATAACCCATAGGTTAAAAACTTAGATGGGGTGGAATGGAGACATCCTCTGGCTTGAGACTGAGGCAGGCTGCCCTGGCCAAGAGCAATCCTTTTTCTTGGTAAAATTTCCTAGCAAGCAACTGAAGAGAGCTGGGGGGCAGGGTGAATCGCTTGGTTTGGGGCCTTTCATCCCCCCCCCATTATCATACAGGATTGGGAGGACAAGGGTCCAGGGAAGTCAGTCAGCACAGAGTAGAGAGCCCCCATATCTAGTAAGAAAATAACTTTCCTACTTGCCACATCAAGGGCTACCCGAGGAGAAATGACCAGGTGTCCTTTGGGAGCCAGGGAAGGTCCCGGGCTCCATCAGCCTTTGGTCTACTCAGCCATCACTGGTTTGGGAGCCCTGAATCCCCTTCAGGACTAGGGGCAGTCCCGCTTCCAGTGGCCCCTGAAGTCGAGCAGGACGCTGTGGGGCTCCTGGGCACAGACGCCTTTCCATGTCCCCCGTTTCTTGTTTGTAGGGAACAGACCCCAGCCTCCATGACCTTCCCTGAGTTCTAAAGCGCAGGTTCAAACAGCTGCTAATCACAGAAGGGAGGGGATGCAGAGACAAGGGAGGAGTAGCCAAGAAACAATAGAGCAGCCTTGGGCCAGGGTCCTGGTTCCGCCTCAAGGGATACATATAACAATGTATTTGAGCTCTTTACAGAACTAAAACCCCCAACAAATGGAAGATGTCAGCATTCTTCATTCCAGAGAACATCACAGTTTGATAACCTCATCAAGGGACCACCTGAGGCCAGACGAAAGGAACCAGAGCAGCTCATTAGGAGGAGACCACCTGAGGCCAGATGAAAGGAGTGCAGGCCTCGAAAGCACCCTGATCTTTATCAGCGACTGCGCCCCTGATCCATGGCTATAAAACTCCTCACCAAATCCTCCCGGGCTGGGACACGCAGTTCTTCAGGGCACAAGCCCACTGTGTCCCCCTCTGCCTGGCAAAGCAATAAAGCTATTCTCTTCTACTTCACCCCAAACTCTGTCTCCAAGATTCAATTTGGCCTCTGTGCACAGAGGCCGAGCTTTCAGCATCACCATCTCATTTGAATGTCGGGCAGGTTCCCAGGGGACTTTTCCCACACAGGAGGCATTCGTCCTTCCAGTGGCTCTCCTAGCCACACTTAAAACAGATCCATCCTTTCCTGGCGAGACAGCGGCTCTGATCCAGGCTTCCTGGATCCTACCCCCGCCACTGGGCTTTCGTAAGGGAGGGTAACCCTGAGGAGGTGCAGGCGTTCGGGCTGCCGCCAGTAACTGTGCCATTAGCTGTTGTCCCTGACCCCCACCTGCCTCTCCAACCCCATCTCTATTGCTGGATGCTCCAAAGGCCAAGTCCGTGGGCTGATTCACGGGGGTCTGGGGTCTCCAGCTGCCCAGATGGGGCGTTAGGGGTAAATGGTCTGGAAGACTGTCCCTCCTCAGAATTGGGGTGGGGGGGGCGTGTAGGAGTTCCCAGGTGTGGACCTCAGGGAGGAGGTCTCATAAGGGGATCATCTAAAACACCAGGCTCCCGTGGGGGAAGAAGGCACTTTGAAAGGGGTGTGAGGCAGGCACACCCGGCAGGAGTTCTTTAGACCTGGATCTTGGAATAGCGTCATGAATATCTGGACGTACGGGACTTCCCCCCATTTTTGGTTAGTATGTCACGACAAGGCAGGGGTCTGATGGTTGTTTGTCCTGGCACTCCGCCATTGTCCCTGATATCCCAAAAATGTAAGAAGGGAGTATGCTGCCAGGGACCTTACTGGGTGGACCCCTTCAAGGGAGTGTCACAAGAGAAAAGTCCTGATGGCAATTTAGGAGATGGTATCATTGGCCTGATCTGTAACAGCCCCTGACTCCTGGGATTTGGGGATTCAGCAGAAAAGGTGTTTAATTAAGTATGGAAAACTGGGCCTGTGGCCATCTGGTCATGAGAAAGGGTTTGTTTGGCAAAAGCCACAGTGGGGTCCCTGCAGCCACCCTGAATCTGCCTGTCTGGTGAGCCTGAGAAGGCCCCTTGGATCAGTCAGGGAAAGGAACAAGAGCCAGTGGCAGAAAAAGCAACCAGAGTCCCAGGGCCTGAATCCTTCAGAGGGAGGGTGGAGACCTAGGCCCTGAGGCAAATAAATGGACTACAGGCTGGGGACGAGAACCAGCCACCCTCCACAGAGGGAGCCACAGCCTAATAAGCAGACAGAGATCATGCCCCTTGAGGTCCCTTCCACAGTCACTAGGGCTGTCCCTTCATGGTCGCCAGAAAAGATGTTGCAGGGAAAAAAATGGGACACGAGAGGATGGTCACGTCCCAGGTCTCGAGTGAGTCCCTGGGATAGGCTGCCAAGGGAGGGTCCTTGGCTTCGCGCAGGAAAGAATTCAAGAGCGAGCCACAGTAAAGGGAAAGCAGGTTTACTGAGAGAGATGCACACTCCATAGTCAGAGTGTGGGCCTTCTCAGAAGGCGAGAGGTGGCCCCAGGGCATGGGATCATCTGGAAAGTGAGAGGGGCCTCGGGAGTATGGGGGTGGTTAGTTTTTAAAGGCTGGGTAATTTCATAGGATAACAAGTGGGAGGAATATTCTAACTACCTTGGAGAGCGGGTGGGGATTTCCAGGAGTTGGGGCACCACCCACTTTTTGGCCTTTTATGGTCATGGAGCCTGTGGGTGTGTCCTTTAGATGCTAATGTATTACAATGAGCATATAATGAGGCTTGTGGCCTACCAGAAGTCGAACCTTCTGCTACCTTAGGCCTAGCTGGCTCTGACCAGTTTATGTTGTATCCTCTTCTTCTTAATGGTGGTGTCATTCTTTTTATGGTTGTGCCCCCTGTCCCCTTCCTTCCTGTCTAAGATATACACACACACATCCAGTGAATTGCCCAAACTCTTTACCACATGGATTATTTCCCTTCTTTGTTCTCAACTTCACAGAAGCCTGCTGAGTGTCATTCTCCACTGAGCCCTTCAATCCCATTCCAGAAACTAAGGAAATGCACCAAATCTAAACTTCCCAGCGCACAGCGGCTACTTACTATTCATCAAAGGCCACCGTTTGGTGTGATCTCCAGGATGCAACAGAGCAAACGAATGTCTGTGTCCTGATACCCCAAGAAAATGACCGAAAGTGACTAAAACACCTCCCATCCAGCACATACAACATAAAATATATTCGTGGTAACTGAGCTGTCACCTGAACACGTGACAAACATGCAAAGTATGATGAAAGAGGCAGATGCTAAGAATTGAGAATAAGGGTGTTGCCTTCCTGGACTGCCTTTCTCAATCATTACAATGAAAATATGCAGCCAGCTGAAGCTGCAGTGAGAGACAAATGACCCTCGCACTTCAGTTCAGCACATTCTAAAAATACAATTTACAATTCAGCAATATCCTTTCTATGTAGTCACTACAACACAAACATGCCTCTTTGTTATCTCTAACTACATCTGCATGCAAAACACGCTCTAGCTAGGAAAATGTAAGTTCTGGGGAATCTAAACCCATTTTTCAAATTTGAAAGAGATGAAAAGAAAGGGAAAGGAGAGAGTAAAGGTGCATTTTATTCACATGCAAAAAATGTAACTGACAGCTGACTTCAGGTCCTCACCCCAACCTGGTAAATGAGGTTGTAACTTGTCCCCAAGTGGTTTCAAAATTACTATTTCAGCTATACGACTGTGCAATGGAACCAAATCCGTCTTGATCCAAAAGCCGTGCCATTTACTTTCACCCTTAAGGAAATGCCAGTATTCTGCGTGCGTGTGACAAGAAGGTTTCTCAGCCTTGGCACTGGCGACATCCAAATCGCCTGAGGGTGAGAACCCTGAAGTGGCCTCTGGCCTGTGCGCCTCTCTGAAGCCACCATCCAGCCCATCAGCACACGCAGACCCCGTCTGCTGAGGCTGGCAGCTCCCCATGGTGCCCCGGCCCCCAGGGCAGGCAGAGAGAGGCGAGGCTCACACAGCCCCACGGGCAACAGGCTCTGCTCTCACCCGAGGTCCCCGAATCTCTGTACTCTTCACCGCACAGAACCACACCAACAGCAGCTGGTTTCCCAAGCTAGGCAGGGCGTGCACCCACAGAACAGATTAAAATTAGGCACCCTAATTACTACACTGTCACTGCAAAAGCCGGGAATACCATTTTTTTAGAAAATGAATAGGAGAATTAATGGAATTCTTTATTTGCTTGCATTTGTGATACTCAGCCTGTCTTTTATTATCAAGCCAGTCATAAAAAAAAAATGCTTCAGCCACGTATGCAAATTAAATCATTAGTATTTTTCCCAATTACAGTTCACTGCTTATTTGCATTGCTGATCTCTTCTCTCCCAATTTCGTTCCCTTAATATTAGTGATATCGGAAATGCTTTAATAAAACAATCTCAGGCAATACAAGAGAAATAATCTCTATTACACACCTCTCCGATCCTACAGCTGCAGGACCACCTGATAGTGACCTAGATCAGCCACCCAAGGATTGGCTACACCCCCGGAGCCGCAGGGCTCTCATTTCTGTGGGTCCAACAAGAGCTTGAGCACAGAGGGCCACGGGCAGGGGGTCTCCCTGGCTCCTTCCCAGAGCCCCCCCGCCCCACAATGGGAGACAGAGCCCAGAGCTCCCCTAGGCAGGTGGGTCCAGATGAGGAGAAGAGAGCCCACCCCAAGTGGGAGCTTTCTGTAACAGCTTCTATTTTATCTAAGAAATCAAGTGAAACATGCATTCTGCTGCAAAATGTTACATGCATGCATCCATGCTATATGCATGTTTGTTTTAACTTTAAGGCGCCTTACGTAAGTGTCCAGCTCACGGATTTCACCCCCTTCTGGCCAGTCTTCCGATACCCAGGAAGACATGCCCACTTCCTGTGGCCGTGCCCCCACCTGATCCCGCCCAGCAGCTTCCAGGGGCCCACCTTCCCTGCAGCGCCCTCACCGGCCAGAGGTCCAGCACTGCTCTGAGCCTCTCTAAGCAGACCCCTGTCACTCACACTGCAACTCTGAGGTTTGACAGTTTGTGAGCAAACTTCCCCATCTATGAGCTAGGATCCCGAAAGGACGAGAATAAGGCTGGCAGTTGGGAGACTGAGCCAGGCTTGGAGAACAGATGTGATGGAGGTCAGGCCAGGGCCAGGGACCAAGGCAGGGCCAGGGACCGGGAGCCAGTGCAGGGACAGAGGCTGGGGGGCAGGCACAGGAACAGGGGCCAGAAGAGGTGCCTCAGCACCTGGCTTCTCCAGAAATCAGAAAAATCCACAGCACGTACACAGTCCACAGCGAAGCCACAAAGAGAAAAGTTCGTATTCCAGTCCAACCACTGAAAGATGGTCTGATAACCAATTACAATTTATAACTTTCTCCTCCACGCGAAGCCCCAGGAACACCAACTCCGCAGCTCAGCGAGCAGCCGCGAGCCCCGGCACTGAGGGCCCAAAACTGTGCGAGCAGGGAGTCAGAGTGGTCACCGCTGTAAGACTAAAGACCAAAGATGGGAAGTGGGGCGGGGGTCACCAACCAGAGCCAGGTGAGAGTGTCCTGGCCAGGGGAGGAACCATGTGACATGGGTCCACTGCCACCTCCTCGAGGACTTGTCGGTTGAGGGATGCAGGGGAAGAGGGGCACCCCCCACTGGCGGGCTCGGAAGATGATGCAGGTCCCATGGGAGCTGGGGGAGGGTGCGGGGCCGGAGACCTGGGTGCCTGGCTGATCGACAGGCCCGAGCCCTGCTGCAGTTGCCCTGGTCACTTGGGACGCACCTCCGGATCAGCCTGAGCCCTGGAACGTGGCGACACAACTGCAAGACAAGAGAGCTGCTGCCAAGGGAGGGCCCGCCACACGGCAGCTGTGGGAGCGGCTGCTCGACCTTCCCGAGAACCAGCAGTCTGGAGGTGGGAGAAGCACATGCCAGGGCAGCGGGCAGCCTGGCCTCAGACGTCCCAACCCGACGGAGCCCCCGGCCCTTTGCTGGGACAACACTCAAAACTCACGTGCCTGAGAAAGCCCAACTTGCCAGGATCAAAAAACAAAGTATCTCCGCTTAGAGATGAGGAACCGGGTGAGAATTGCACCCCACGGAGGGAGGATTTCCTCACCCCAACCGCCATCAGATGCACCCTAGTTCCAGAAACTCTGCTGTCCCTCATTAAGTGGGGGGTGGCCAGAGGTGAGCAGCTCGAGCCAGCCCAACAGGGATCCCAAGAGGGGCTGACTCTCCCGGTTCACAGAGCTCGCGCATGTGCACGTCTGCTCGTGTGCGTGCGTGTGCATGTGTGCACACGCGTCCCGTGTGCAGCGGAGGGTGCCCTCGCCAAGGCTGCACATCCCAGAACTTAGCCGTGAGCTGAAGAAGATGAGAAGTGGAGGGCACGGGTAACAGACGGCCCAGAAGAGGTCACCCACTGCAAGGGTTGCCCTGCCCCCCGCACAGGGGCAGCCCCGCCCTCCCAGGCCCAGAGGCCACCTCCAGCTTCCCTCCGCCATACTGGCTGCTGGTTCCTCACACTGTCTGGCAGGGCTCTGCCCGGCAAGGAGCACAGGGCCAGCCACACCAACCTGATGCCCAGTAGAGCCTCCAGCCCCAGTGAAAAGCCCCCCTCCCCCGGAAGGAAAACCTCTGAAGGGGGGTGGTGCAGGTCTGAGGTCCTCTGCCTCTCGCTCTGGCTGGGCCACCTTCCACCCCCCGGGACGTGAGTCTGTACCAGGCCTGCGCCCCCAGCTGCCAGGGTGTCACACTTAATCCTCGCAACACGCTCTGACCGTGCAGCAGAGGAAACCGAGGCGGGGGACGGTGGGTAAACGCCACGGAGCAGCTTGGCTGCACCAGGCTGCACCAGGACACGCATCCGGGCCCCCTCCCACGACGCCAAGCCCCTCACCACCCTGCTTTTGCGACCCAGCAGTGCATCCCAGCGTTG
Organism: Physeter macrocephalus; assembly: GCF_002837175.3. Lineage (NCBI taxonomy): Eukaryota > Metazoa > Chordata > Mammalia > Artiodactyla > Physeteridae > Physeter > Physeter macrocephalus. The sequence goes on from NC_041215.1 coordinate 137,209,488, forward strand.
AGGCCTGCGCTTCCCGCCTAGGGGTGGGCAGCCTTACTGTGCGCTCCAACTCGTGCGTACACAGAAAGGCAAGGGCTCAGAGCGCCGCCTGGCTCAAACCTAAGTCTCCACCGCCGAGCTACCTGCGCTGGGTGTCAGCTTCCCAGCAGCCAGCTGGGAGTGGCAAGGAGAGCCAAGCTGCAGGGGCGCAGTGCCCTAGCAGACAGTGTTCAACAGCAGCACAGAGCCTGACACCAAGGAAGCACCGCGGGACACCGGTGGGAGTTTCCAGCCGGGGCCACGGGAACTCAGCAAGGCCAAGGGAGCTTTTTCCCCCTCGCGCCACACGGCAGGTCTGGGAGCCGGACCCTCCACCTCGCCATCTTATCCGACCTGAGCCAGAAAACATCCCTCCACGACAGAAATTCTCATGCCCACTTTGCAGATGGGAGGACTGAGGCACAGGGAGACTTGAGGCTGTGGAGCCCAGATCTGTCCGAGCCCCTGGCCCCTGCACACGGGCAGATGTTACCGGCGGGGCTCAGCCAACACGACCTGCACTGTACCTTCTCAGGACACCCCGGCATCTGCCCACCTCTGCCCAGGGCAGGAGAGCTGACACGGGCTCAGCCCCTCCCCAGAGCATCCTCAGACACCGCACTGGGCCTCTCAGGTTGCCTGGAATCAGCCCTGAGGGCAGCAGGTCAGCTGGCAGGGCCCAGTCCCCTCCGTCTCATGGCTCCACTGCCCCCACTCTAAGGGCTTCTCCACCAGATTGTCACATCCTGCAGAGGGAGAGACCAGAGGACTCGCCCTGATGAGCCTCTGTTACCTCTAACCCACCTTGCCAACTGGCCAGCTGCCCCTGACCTCCAGGGCCCAGGGTACGACCAGGAAGAAGGAAACGCCAGGAGACTGGTGGGCCCACGTCTGCTGCCACAGAAGGCCTGGTCAAGGCCTCACTTCCAGACCCTCCTGAGCCCTCTCCTCCCTCCTCGGTGAACAGGGATCAGCTCCCTCCAGAGGTGCTGCAGAATTCCGTGAGATGAGGTCTGTGAAATGGTTGGCACGGCCCTGCGCACAGTGGGCCCACACGAAAGGCCATTCTGGAACTGAGGCCGGGGCTGCGGAGAACAAGGGGCCCCGTGGAGGGCCAGCGCTGCCCACTGGTTCGCACCTCAGCATCTGTCCCCTCCCTCTCCTTCCCACCACCAGCGACTTGCCTAGGAGGGAAGCTGACTCCCCAGCCAGATTCTGGAAGAGGCTGAGCCACTCAGCGCATTCCATACCCTCGACCAAAGTGACAGTTCAGCGTGGACCAGTGACCTAAGCCAAACCAAGCAAGTGAAGGATGTTTTGCTGAGGTGAAGATGCTGTCTGTCCTGGCGGGCAGGAACCAGCAAGTGTGTAGTCCTGCGAGGAGCTGGCAGGGCCATCTCCGAACCAGGAAGCAGACTCTCCCAAGACAGGGGAAAGAAACAAGGTCTTGATGAGGCCGCAGAGGAGCTGGATCAAGCCCTGCCTGAACCCTACATTCACCTGCACTTTGCCAGAAAGCAAGTCAGTCAATTCCCTGCGGCACACAGTGCCCTCTGAACCTGCCATGGAGAGATCCCTTCTAATGGAGAGCTACCAGCAACATCTTCCTGCTCAATACTGAGAGCTGCTCACAAAAAAATCCCGTTAAAGTGTAGGTCCCATGATCCCAGGGAGGACATAACCCGATCCTGGCCTGTTTCTCCATCCACCAGAGGCCACCTGATCCTACAACATGGTCGCCTGCCCCGCCCCCCACCACATACACACCCACAGAGCCACCCATGGAGGGCTGCGCCCATGGAGTGCCAGAAGCACCCAGCCTCTCCCGTCTCTAAATCCTACACTGCCCTCCTCCTGGGAGCACTACCCCTTCACCCTGCCACCAGGAGCTGGCCCCAGGTCTCTACCCACGACCTGAGCACTCAGGCCACGCAGCTTTCCTCGAGCCACTTACTGCCAAGTGGGGCAGCCTTCTGAGGCCAGCTGCAGGTGAGGGGCATGCTGTCCTTAAGGGGCCCTGCTGGTGCTTGACAAGCAACAGTGAAGAGGAGGGGAAACGAGCAAACTCGCTACTGGGTTTGTAACACACATTCACATCGTCCCAGGACGCCGCCTTTTCTGGACACCAGGAAGCACCACGGACAGCAAAGACGGTGCGAAACGTCCATCACCCCTGTTCACGGATCACCCTCGGGGCGGGACCTCAGCACCTCCGACCCAGGGACGAATCACACGGCAGCCACGGCCCAAGTGCAGCAGGGCAGCCACTGCCCCGTCCAGGCCCCGCGCGCTGAGCGCCGAACACGCAGGGCAGCGCCCTCGGAGCTGAGGGCGCTCCATGCACAGTTGAAGGGATACTGCTGAGCTTTCAAGAATGGGGTCTCTGTGAGCTACGAAAGAGTGCCTGCAAGGACAAACACAGGCTCACTCCCAAACGTGACTGAGGTCGTTCGGGGAAGCACTCACCTGGCCGTGGCTCAGCAGACGCAGGCGCGGGGGGTTCGGGTCAGGGACTCCTGCGGTTACGTAACAGACATCAAAGGCCCAGTCCCCAGCCCTCCCCTTGCAGACAACATCCCACCTGAGACCTGCCCGCAGAAATGGGGAGAGGAGCTGCGCCTCAGGGAGAGGCTCCCGGGCCCGCCACCCCGTTTCGGCCTCCAGGGAGGAGCCCTCCTCCCATCCTCCTGAAGAGACAGGCAACAGCAGCCAGCTGAGGCCAAGGTGAAGCTGAGCTCTCAAGCCCGCTTGCCTCAACACCCACGTCCTGCCCTCGGCACCCCCGAGCCCCGGAAAGCAAAGCACCTATGTCTGCGGAAACCCTCTCGTACACTGCAGGCCAATCAGCGCCACGATAAACACAATTAACACGTCCACAAGCTAGACCCTTAGCCCCCCACACCTAAGGCAGCCCGAGGAGCCACAAGGAGAAGAAGGCTCCTGAAACAAGAGCAGAGGCCCACCTCATGCCTCCTTGCTCTTTCAGCTCTGGCCCCTCCTTACTTAGAGGAATTCTGAAAATCATAGCTCCGCCAAAATGCAACCCACATTTGGATGAACACAATCCACTCCGACACAGAAGACATTGTTATTCAGGGAAGGATTTAGGGGATGCGTTTTAACACTACTGTTTGTTAACTCCAAATCCCAAACGGTCAGCTCTCAATCAGCCCCGGGAGGTGAGATGGATGCTCCTGCAGCGGGGGCCGCTGGGGCAGAGGAGGCCGCCTGCAGCTGCCCGCCCAGCCGCTGCTCCTGCGGGACTCTCAGCAGAAACGACACTGAGGATGTCGCAGGTCGACTGCTGCCCAGGCTGACGGCGGCGGCGGGTGGGCGGGGGCGGGAAGCAGCAGGGGATGCGCTCAGGCTGCCGCAAAACTGGCCAGAGCCGGGCCGTAAAAGTGAAAGGAAAACAAGGCGCTCGCGAGGAGACAGGATTAGGCACTTAAGTGCCCCCGTGCAGTGTCCTCCAGTGGGTCCCTCCAACCCAGAGGGCCGGGAAGGAATTACACCACAGCCCCTACGCTGGCAAAGGAAGGTTGTTCCGAAGAATGGGACTGAAACCTCCTCCTATGGCCTTTTCAGTGCAAAATCCTGTGTGAATTTTATAGCAGTCAGGGTTTTGATCCACTGTGGCGCTTCCCGACCGCTTCTTTACGACTCTTTGTCAAGGTCCACGGTGGCCGAGAGCCACACCCCCGAGAGTGGTTATACTCTTAATTTTCACTCATCAACCACAGGCCCCTGCCCTGGAGGGTCGCAGGCTCCAGTGGACAACTCCACTCCCACCCCCAGTGTCCACGGCCCCAGAGGTGGAGTGCGGGCAGGCTCATCAGGCCCCTCTGACCCCTCAGCCCTCGTGGGGCTGGAATGTCAGTTCTGCGGGGAGCCCTGAGCATCACCTCGGAAGACCTCCCCCCCACCCCAGCCAACTTGCTCATCGCCCTTCACCATGTTCTGCCGATCTGCTGGGGTCCTGCTTCAGCCAAGGCACCCGATGACACACTGTCTGCCAGGAAAGCCCCTGCGGGGGGCTCAGAAGCTGGTTTTCACTCCTAATGGAGGAGAAGCTGGCTCAAGTCCCTTCCAAAGTGTTCCCAACACTGACGCCCGGGGTCCGAGTCCTGACAGCTACTCTAAGGAGTCCCGGACCTAGAAGGGGGCTCTCAGTCACACTGGCGGAAGGAAGGAAGGAAGGAAGGAGGGAAAGGGAGGAAGGCGGGGAGGGAGGGAAAGGAGGGGGGAGGGGGAGGGAGGGAGGGAGGGAGGGGGAGGGGGAGGGAGGGAAGGAAGGAAGGAAAGAAGAGCCACCTCACTTGAGGATACTCCAGCCCCCCTTGCTGTGGGCAGCCCTAGCTTCTTGCCAGAGCCTGGCGGACCGCGCCACGCTGCAAGCACGCACTCCTGAGAGGGGCCGGCTGGGCCACAGGCCGCGGGGGCCTCGACCACGTTAGAGCAGCAGAGGCCAGGCACGTGGCACCTCGCGGGAAACAGCGAGCAGAAGGTCAGAAGCCTCGGTTGCGCATAAGCAGCCTGCACACACGTGAAGCGCCAAGGCAGCCAGCCTGTCTGTAGGTCCCGCTCGTCCCTCCTCCCGCGCTGCGGCCCTGAAGCCCTCAGGGCCGGGCCACCATCTGGCCCGACGGCCTTTCCACCCTGCGGCAGCCCCGCTGCTCCAGGTGAAGAGGACCATGCTCCACTCCCAGCCCTCCTGTCTTCCCTCCTCTGAGCCTGGCTCCTCCACCCCTGCTGCCCGCCGCAGGCCCCCTGCCCCCCAGCCTCCCAGCCTCTGCTGCACACACGTGAAGCGCCAAGGCAGCCAGCCTGTCTGTAGGTCCCGCTCGTCCCTCCTCCCGCGCTGCGGCCCTGAAGCCCTCAGGGCCGGGCCACCATCTGGCCCGACGGCCTTTCCACCCTGCGGCAGCCCCGCTGCTCCAGGTGAAGAGGACCATGCTCCACTCCCAGCCCTCCTGTCTTCCCTCCTCTGAGCCTGGCTCCTCCACCCCTGCTGCCCGCCGCAGGCCCCCTGCCCCCCAGCCTCCCACGGCCTGGTGCACCTGTGTGTGGTTATCCCCACGCCTACCCCGTCCCCACCGACGTCCAAGCTCCTTGCGGCTCAGGGCTTCCTGCCCGAGACGGGGCCACAGGGCCTGCCTCTGCCCGCCCCAGCACAGGAGCATCTGTGCAACTCCTCCGCTCTCACGAAAGACTTCCTACATGCGTTAGGTGCGGGCTTAGTATTTGCAAAATTATAACCGACCAATCAGAAACGTTTAAGAGACAGGCTCCCTACCACCGCCACGGCTCCGCCACCCAAGACAGGCCGGCGGGAGCGGCAGGGGGAAGCCACCAAAATTTCTCTTCCCAAGTTTGCGGAAGACCCGCCCCAGCCAACAGCGGCAGGCGCACCAGCTGATGGCCGCTCCCGCGAGAAAACACAGCTCCGCCAACCACGGGCAGGGCAGCACTCCCACCGGGGAGGCCAGCTCGAGGCTTCCAGGCCCTAAGAGCTGCCCAACCGTCGCAAGCTCAAACATCGACCCAACAAAAGCGCTTGACCCATGCAGACAGAATACCTCATAAACAACAGTAAACTAACACAGCCTGACATTCGCATTTTTAAACAGAGCGGACTCCAAAATGTTTACAGACGCGACCATAGTAAGGTATCGTGCTAAAACTGTGAGGTTAAATAAGAAATGATTAAATAACGTCATTAATTCCAATTTCAAACAAGCAGGGGAGCGGCTGGCCACCTGGAACGCGGGCACCCTGGGTGATCCGGCCGAGGGACGAGCCGTGCGCGCTGGCTGGGCCGCACGCACAATGGCCCCATTTGCCAGTTGACGGCTGGGTGTTTAAGGCCCTTCTTCCTCTCGTTCCTCTCTGCATCACAAAACCCACTTCAGTTGTATTTATTGCAGCTACTTAAAAGCACATAATCTCCAAAATCAGACCCAAGAAGTTCCCAGATTGAGGCAGAAAGGAAGCAGGCAATTCCAGAGCACAGGCAGATACCAGAAGGTGCTATGAGGCCAGAGGACCAGTCCACATCCAGGCTCTCCTCCCAAGGCCCTTCGCTGCACCGTGCATCCAGCCATGCATGCGTTCATTCATTCAGGCGCTGCCAGGCACTGGGCACAAAGCAGGCAGGAGGCCCTTGGGGCCCCTCCACCCCGTGGAGCCCCCCGCCCCGCTGGTAAGAGGTGACATTAAACCACTAATGTCGCAATGAGCTATTGAAATTACACAAGCGGATCCTGTCGGGAAGGAGTAAAAAGGATGTGAGGCCACGTTTAACAGGGGACCAAAGGCTGAGCTTGGATCGAGGGATCAGAGATGACAGAGATGAAAAGAGGAAGCTCCAAGAATTGGAAACAGTGTGTGCAAAGGCCCTGGGGCCAAAGGGGGCTTACAGAGAGCAAGGAAGCAAAGCAGGTAGGGGCTGAAGCTCAGCTAGCAGGACAGGTGCTATCAGACGAGGCAGGCCTTCCAGGATCCTAAGACATGACCGGGTTTTGAGCATGGTAATGACGGGTACGGCCCTGCCCTGGTCAAGACCACTTAGGTGCCATCAGCAGCACAACCTGGGCCAGAGCCCACCCAGACCCAGGAGGCCAGCACTGCCTTGGAGAGCTTACGAGAATCAGAGAAACAAATCCCCTAAATTCTTCCAATGTTAAGCATATGTATCAACTTACTAAGGACTTGGTTTTCCTTCTTTATAAATACTGAGGTTGAAGAGCATTTCCCCCCATGGAAATATCAGCCTTTTTAAAAAAAGTATTACTATTAAAAAGTCCCACAGGCTTACAGAAAAATGTGTACAATACCAACATGTATAAAAAGACAATGAAAGTCACTCACATCCCATTTTCCTGACACCCCAGAAGCCCACTGTTATCACTTTAGAGACCCAAGTTCTTAAAAAACAGAAGGGGTGGGTCCTTTTCCGGACCTGCTTTTTTCACTCAACACACTGCACACTTCTGCTGACCTTTGAGCCGGTGCACAGATTTCCACAGGATGAAAATACCACAATGTGTTTAGTAAGTATCACCTTTATAAATAATGTAGCAAAATAACATCCTGTACGTATCTGGATATCCGTGCGCTTATCATACCCCTTCCTAAGAATAAATTCCAATAAGTAAAATTGCTGGAACAAAAGGAATGACCATGTAAAAATGGTCACATAAAACTTTTCTGGAGAGTAACTAAATAATTAATAATTAACAATAGCCAAAACTTATATTGTGCTTACTGTGTGCCAAGCCCTATTCTAAGCACTTTCCATGTATTAACTTATTTAAATTTTACAAAACCCATGTAAGATAAAAATTATTATTATCACCACCAACAGGCACCATCAAACTTAGCCTATGCTAATATGGTGGGCATAAACAAAATCTTTCAGCTAAATCTCTTTATTAGTAAAGCTACGTCTTTTTTACTATTAGCCACTGGGATTTGCAGATTTATGTGCTTTGCTCATTATGCAAGAGGGATGCTCATCCTTTTCTTATTGGTTTGCAAAAGCTCTTTACATATTGACTATTGAGCGTATATAGGCATAATACGTTGTAGATTTTTTTTCTCACTGTCACTTAACCTCACTTATGGAGTCTTTTGACAAAGAGAATTTTCTTTAATTCTTATACTGTTAAATCTGTCGATATTTTCTTTAAAGTTTCTGGCTTGGTGTTAAAGGAGAAGGGATTAAGTCAGTGATTTTTCTAAGTTTCTGAAACTTTCTTCCAAGATAATCCTACAGACAAGAGTGAAGGCCAGCCTACTCTGGCTGAAGTGGATGTGGGGCACCAGGTGCCCTCCACTACCCTCACCTGCCCCCATGCAGCCTCAGGAGAAGATCCAAGCATGGGACACAGCCAACCCCGGCCGAAAGGATTGTTCAGATCCTTTCCAGTTCTACAATGCCACACACAGCACAGAGGACACCATGAGAAAGCCAGGATTATTTCCCAGACCCTACTGAAACACAGAATCACCTATGACAGCTCCAACACCACTCAATGCAACACTAAACCTAAAAGGTATTCCAAACTGTCCTCTTCTCAAAGAGGCTACACTGTCCCAAACACCTCGATGGGCAATGCTGAACTTCAAATTCAAGACTGTCAGGGGCCCGGAAGTGGAGGCACGGAAGAGAGAGAATCAACATTTGGGACTCAACACAGCAAGGGGTACCAGATGCTACATTTTCACATCTGTCTCAGGTTCCTCCTCTGCAAAATGGCTGTGGTAGCAGCCACCTCCTGAGGCTGTGGAGAGAGAGAAATGGGGTACACATGGCAAGTACTTATGACAGCTTGTAGCCCCAAGTAGGTGCTCATTAAACAGTAGCTACTGGTTTATGTTACATTTACAGTTGACCCTTGAACAGCCTGGGGGTAAGGGGTGCCGACCCCCCCACACAGTGGAAAACCTGAGTTATCAGTCAGCCCTCCGTATCCACAGTTCCAGGTCCCAGATTCAATCAACCACAGATTGTACAGTACTACAGTACGAATTGAAAAAAGTGCACAGGTAAGTGGACCTGCACGGTTCAAGCCCATGCTGTTCAAGGGTCAACTGTACGAATATCATGATCTCCCCACCAGGAAAGAGGAAAAACTAGTCTGGTTTCCACATCTGCTGCTACAGAAGCTGACCTGTCCCCACGGTGATGTGGAGGGTCGCTGTGGAGGCAGCCTGTGCAGGGCCCTGGCCCTTCCTCCTGGAAAGTGAGGAGAAGGCACGTCAGTCAGAAAAGGCAGCAGAGGGGCCACCAGCTCCCTAAACAGGTCCGCCCACCCCACCTCCTCACTCCACAAGCCCAAGAGGAGAAAATGACCTTACGAACAGAACTCGCTGATCTCATATCAGTGATGCTTCTCCCAAAAGAAACGTTCTGTGAACACACGCTGCTAAGGTGTGAGAAGATGCAGCATCACTTCTGACACAGGGCCCCTCATCTGACTTGAACCAGAGATGCTGTGCCTTCCTCTAAGGCAAGGCCAAAAGCCCTGAGCCCACTGCACACCAGAGCACATGCTGACTGTCTTTTGAGACTGAAACCAAGCCCCCTCCAGACTGGCTCCCCAGGCCCCACCCCAGGACCAGCGGGGGCTGCAACCACCAGGGCAAGAACTCGCCCTCTGCCTAGAACAGCTGGGGCTCAGGCTCAGCTTCTCAGGCCACGGAGTGAGGGAGCATCCACAGAGGCTGGGCCGGCGTGGACCCCCAGCTGCACAGGCAGTGATTCTGGTCCAGGGACCCAAAGCCCGGCCACATCCCGTCGCCCCGCGACCCCCAGTGGCAGTTGTCTCCCATCCTCTGCATCTCCCTCGCTCCCTCCCTCCAACAGGTACCAATCTATTTCTCACGGCAGCTTCCGAGTGATGAAAACCCAGCGTTTTCAATAGAGAACGGTACGGACGAATTCTCCAAGAGTGATGAAATGTTTCTTCTGCTCTGGCAATTAAGACGGCAGAAAGTCGCCTTTCCTCGGGTGCCACCCCCAACATCAAAGGATGAGAATTCAAAGCTATTCATGCTGCATTGAAACCTCACAATGCAGCTGGAAAATGGAAGTCGATTACTGGACATAAATATGCAGTAGTTAAAAGGAAAGAGTTATAACGAAATTCAACTGCAGCAACCCCACAATGTGTGGAAACTTCCAGAACTGGAGTCCTCCTAGGAAATATCCAGAGGGGCATCCTTAGAAAGAAGGTTTCCGACCACTGAGTCAAGATCTGCGCTCAGGTGGCACATGGCCTGGGTGCCATGTTGTTTTGTCCATCTGGCTCCAGCAACAGGGCCCAAGGCCTCTGAGAACATGGCATTGAGAGGTTTTTATTTTGCATGGCTGTGAAGCTGCTGACCACAGAACATTCCCTCTTGGCTCAGGGCTGCTTAGGCCACACGTGTCCTTGGTCCCTAGGCCTCGCAAGCCTCCGTGTAGACTACAGTCATCCACCCCCGCATACACCCCCGGCCCAGGGCTCTCCCAGGGGCACTCGTGCCGCCAGCTCCCCTCTAAGGAGAAAGAACTAACCCTAAAGAGGGCAGTGTTACATCTGCCTGCCGCCTAAATCCTTCTTCTTTTCTAACTGATTACTGCTCTCTTTAGGAAGGTATGTGATCTTTAAAATGAAAGCCCAGAACACAGAAAGCTATAGAAGTCTAACAATGTGTCAGGGTGTGTGTTTTTAAGGCAGGAAAATACTTCCCTCCCACACAAATGTGAGTTCTGGGGAAAGATGCCACAGATCCAAGGGAGTAGAATATCTGGGAAAGCTTGATGGGTCTTAAAAATAGATAATTGAACACAGATTTTAGAATTCTCAGGAGCTACCTGAAAAAAAGAAAAAAAAAATGAAATCTCACATATTTTTGATATCCAAAACTCCATTCTGATGAAACTTCTAAGAGGGTGGCATTTTGCATTTCCAATTATAATAGAGTAATTGTGTTGCCATAGTTACTGCAAAATTCTGCACTAACTTTTGTTGCTTTGTAATTGCTGTAGTGTATATTTGTGTACAAGCAGCTGAGTTTTGTTAATTCAATCCCTCTCCCTCGCTCCCCACCCCGCCCGCCCAATCACCACCACCACCTTTCCTGGCCCCATCCAAAGCATAGAATTATCAGAAGCAACTCAAACTCCAAGCAACCACCATCATATTACAAAAGAAAAAGTGAAACCAGGCCAAGGTGCAAACCCACCAGTATCCCCCCAGTCTTGCTGGGCTGGCGCTGGGCGAGGGCTGTTTACATGTTTACTCCCAGACCTCCTGTGCTTAGGTGGTTTGTGGGAATAAACAGAAAAGCCTGAGTAGAGAAAAGAAGGGAAGCAAAGTAACTACACAGGCCCTTTCCTCCCTCAGCGAGGGCAGGCAGAGCTGCTGCAAGCCATTAGGTAGGTCTCTACAGTAATGCAATTAGGATTTAGTTAAGAAAGTCATTAGTTTTAAAATAACTTGAGTTTAATTTATGCAACACTTTATTTGAAAATTGTGTCACAGCAGGTCAATTTACAACATGCAATAAAGGAAACATTCATATCAGCTGCTGCAAGTTATTACAAATTTTTGATGTGCATTAAATGAGTACACTGGGTTCCACCCCCGGCCTTTCCAACTGATACGCACGATCTCCTGCTATAACAGTGTCAAATAATTCAAAGCTAAATGTAAATACGAGATAATTTCCTTCTAATTCCATGGTGTGTGCTTGCAATGCCGGGAAACGCGGATCCCGTCATCTGGACAGGACGGGGCCGCAGCTCGGCCTGTGGGAAGCCTGCGGGCACCCACTCGGGTCGTGGACACCCCCACCCCTGCCGTTCCGGTCCGGGGCACACACCAGGCGACGGCGCACCCCGCCCGCCAGCCCCGAGAGGGACGTTTTTCTGCAAACTCACAGCCTCGACAAAGTTACATAAACGGCGCCCGCCCGGGCTCGGGAGCCCCCGGCCCACCTGCCGAGGGCTCGGCCTGGACCGGTGCGGGAGCCCGGGGCCCGCCGGCCGTCCTGCCCCCGCCCCGCGGCGGCCCTTGCCGGCCGGAGCTGCAGGGGCAGGTCCGGGACGGGCTCCGGCTCAGCTCCGGACACCCGCGGGCCGGCGCCACGCGCGGCCTGGGCGCACGGGCCGGACCGGGCCGGCCGGGCGGACCCCGGCGTCCACCTGCCGGGCCGGGCGGCGGGGGCGTGGAGGCCGGCGGGCGGCCTGCGGGCGGGCGGGGGGCGGACAA
>NC_041215.1:137221405-137222804 GCF_002837175.3 Physeter macrocephalus
GGCTGAGGCGGCGGCGCGGGCGGGCGGGCGGCGGGCGGGCGCGCGGGCTCGGGCGAGGCGGCGGCGGGGACGGTGCTCCGCGGCGGCGGCCCCACAACCTCCCCTCCTCATTCACAAAAAATTGACCCACGTTGAACCATGATGCTGCTCCCCCCGCCAGCACCGAGCCGAGAGCTGATAGGCCAACCCCGACGCCCGTCAGCCGCCCAGGCCCCTCCTCCCCGCCGGCGGCCCTGCATCCATTGGCCGCGGCGGCCTTGCATCACCTCCCCTCGCGGGCCCCTCCCTCCCACCCGGTTTCTAATGAAGAGCTCGTCAATTACGGCTCGGCCCCGCCCTCCACCCGCCCTCCCCGGGCGCCCGGCCGCCCTTCCATTGGCCCGCTGGGGCCGCGGGTACAGCCCCGCTTGCGCCCGCCCCTCGGCCTGCGGCAGCCAACCGCCAGGCCAGACGCTGTACGAAAGGCAGGGATTCTCCACCCCCGCCCGCCTTCCCGCACCCGTCCCGATCCCCATTGGCTACCGGAGCTGCCAGTCCTAGGGGCGGGGCTATCATAGGACGCGCCAGGCGCCAGCCGCTGGGCGCTTGGCGGTTGAGAAAGTGCAGGGAGCCTGGTCGGGTGGTGACTGTAAACACGGGCCCTGGCGAGCCCCACTCGCAGCCCCCAGAGAGCTGCCCCGCGCCGGCCCATTGGTCAGGACTGCGTGCCTGCGCGCCTGCTTGGCCCAGGCCGAGGCGCAGGCTGAGGCGGGGTGCCGGTGGGGCCCGGCCGCGGCCTCCATCTTGGGTACTGGCAGTGATCACGTGGTACTGCCTGCCCCCGGAGACGCAGGGGCGGTGCGAAGGGCGAGTGCGCAGGCGCGGCGGGCTCCACCCTGCCCCGCGGCGGGAACGCGGCCTTTGGGGTGGGGGGGCCGGGCCGGTTGGCCTTCCCGGCGGGCGTGGGGCGCGCGCAGCGCGCCTGCGCCGGCGGGAGGGCCAGGTCTGCGCGAGCGCGCTGTGGGCGTGAGTCCGAGTCCGAGTTCCCCGGCCAGGGGCGGCGGCGAAGGTCGGCCCCCCCAGGTGGTCCCAGCCGCGTCCACGCTACGCGGGGGTCCCGGCCGGCCCGTTCACCCCCAGTGCTCAGCATTTGAAGGGTGCTGTGCTAAGTGACCGCGTGGTCCCTCGCAATGCCCTTCGGGGACCTGTTGGGCCGTCCCCGCAGAGCGCGTGGTGGGGTCTCTGGTGACCACCCCCTGGCAATTCCTTTTCCACGGGGGTGTGACGCAGCCTCCCAGCCTCTGGGCACCTAACGCCTTCCAGGATCCCGTGTGTCCACCGAGTGGGGAAAGCGCTGACTGCGCGGAGTTGTGATGCCCATGGAGCAGCCCTTTCTTAATGTCAGACCTGCGTGGGGACA
>NC_041215.1:137224126-137240623 GCF_002837175.3 Physeter macrocephalus
CGGCGCGCCGGGCCCAGGCGGCTGAGGCGGCGGCGCGGGCGGGCGGGCGGCGGGCGGGCGCGCGGGCTCGGGCGAGGCGGCGGCGGGGACGGTGCTCCGCGGCGGCGGCCCCACAACCTCCCCTCCTCATTCACAAAAAATTGACCCACGTTGAACCATGATGCTGCTCCCCCCGCCAGCACCGAGCCGAGAGCTGATAGGCCAACCCCGACGCCCGTCAGCCGCCCAGGCCCCTCCTCCCCGCCGGCGGCCCTGCATCCATTGGCCGCGGCGGCCTTGCATCACCTCCCCTCGCGGGCCCCTCCCTCCCACCCGGTTTCTAATGAAGAGCTCGTCAATTACGGCTCGGCCCCGCCCTCCACCCGCCCTCCCCGGGCGCCCGGCCGCCCTTCCATTGGCCCGCTGGGGCCGCGGGTACAGCCCCGCTTGCGCCCGCCCCTCGGCCTGCGGCAGCCAACCGCCAGGCCAGACGCTGTACGAAAGGCAGGGATTCTCCACCCCCGCCCGCCTTCCCGCACCCGTCCCGATCCCCATTGGCTACCGGAGCTGCCAGTCCTAGGGGCGGGGCTATCATAGGACGCGCCAGGCGCCAGCCGCTGGGCGCTTGGCGGTTGAGAAAGTGCAGGGAGCCTGGTCGGGTGGTGACTGTAAACACGGGCCCTGGCGAGCCCCACTCGCAGCCCCCAGAGAGCTGCCCCGCGCCGGCCCATTGGTCAGGACTGCGTGCCTGCGCGCCTGCTTGGCCCAGGCCGAGGCGCAGGCTGAGGCGGGGTGCCGGTGGGGCCCGGCCGCGGCCTCCATCTTGGGTACTGGCAGTGATCACGTGGTACTGCCTGCCCCCGGAGACGCAGGGGCGGTGCGAAGGGCGAGTGCGCAGGCGCGGCGGGCTCCACCCTGCCCCGCGGCGGGAACGCGGCCTTTGGGGTGGGGGGGCCGGGCCGGTTGGCCTTCCCGGCGGGCGTGGGGCGCGCGCAGCGCGCCTGCGCCGGCGGGAGGGCCAGGTCTGCGCGAGCGCGCTGTGGGCGTGAGTCCGAGTCCGAGTTCCCCGGCCAGGGGCGGCGGCGAAGGTCGGCACCCCCAGGTGGTCCCAGCCGCGTCCACGCTACGCGGGGGGGCCCGGCCGGCCCGTTCACCCCCAGTGCTCAGCATTTGAAGGGTGCTGTGCTAAGTGACCGCGTGGTCCCTCGCAATGCCCTTCGGGGACCTGTTGGGCCGTCCCCGCGGAGCGCGTGGTGGGGTCTCTGGTGACCACCCCCTGGCAATTCCTTTTCCACGGGGGTGTGACGCAGCCTCCCAGCCTCTGGGCACCTAACGCCTTCCAGGATCCCGTGTGTCCACCGAGTGGGGAAAGCGCTGACTGCGCGGAGTTGTGATGCCCATGGAGCAGCCCTTTCTTAATGTCAGACCTGCGTGGGGACAGCCCTGCCGGGGGCTCCTGGAGAATGTAGTCTCCGGAGAATAAAAGGCTAGGGCCATGGTGTTCAAACTAGAGCGCTTTGGAACTGTTTTGTTTGTTTATAAAACACTTCTTTTAATAAAAGTGCTGTATGTGATCTATGTTTTAAATTGAAATGGTTCTAGAATTAATTAGCTTCCATGAAACTTGATACCGTGCAGGAGACTGGAACCTCAGGATGTTTCACACCACTGCTCAAAAATCTTGAGCTTGAACAGCCAAATTTTGTTAAATATGTTGTCTCTTAACTAAAGCTGCTGCTTTCCCAGAAAGCAGAATGCGGAGAGCTCATTTAAGAACTGCGTCCCAGGGTGTTTTTTCCCTCAGATACACAATGTTACTGCTTGACAGACTCTGTAACATGAGCCCAGAGACCAGAACTGTACTGAAGGCGATTTGCAGGCAGGCCAAATAGAACACGAACATTACTTATCTTGAGAACTTGGTCATGAAAGAAGAAAAAGCGGTGGAGAAACTTCCAGAAGTAAGGAGGTTATCAGAAATTGTCTGCTGGGTTAAGGGAGAGTCCTGATCTGACACCCTCTGGTCATTGTTACATCGAGAAAAAAGGCACTGATAAACCTTCATCACTGATTGACTCAAACTTGAGCTTTTACAAATTTCACGGCCCAAGTGCTTTTTCAGAAGAGAAAAGTAGAAGCAATTCTGTTTTAATAGAAATCACTGCTTTGTGTTATCTTTTGTAATAAGGAATTTTTGATTTTTTTAAGTTCTCCAAAACTTAGATCAGAGAATAGGACAGTTTAATTATCGATCTTAGAATAATCCTAGAGGCAAACAGAGCTGAAACCTGATGGAGTGTCTGACGAAGTCGACTGGCAGAATGTGAGATTCCTTATTGTGAGGGCCTTTCCTTTTAGAAATGAGCGGAGATTAATTTTAATATTCTTGATCAGTGATTCTTGGAGGAAAAAATGTGGTTATGTGGGTTTAAATACTATTTTCAATAGGAAAATGGACAATTTTGCAATATGTATAACATCTTGAAATAATAAGTAATGATTAGAAAACCTTGGGCATTCTAAGTAGAAATGCCTAAGATAGCTTAACTTTGAAGCAGATAAATGGTGAATTGCAGATTTTTTTTTTTTTTTTTTTTTTGCGGTACGCGGGCCTCTCACTGTTGTGGCCTCTCCCATTGCGGAGCTCAGGCTCTGGACGCGCAGGCTCAGCGGCCATGGCTCACGGGCCCAGCCGCTCCGCGGCACGTGGGATCTTCGCGGACCGGGGCACGAACCTGCGTCCCCTGCATCGGCAGGCGGACTCTCAACCACTGCGCCACCAGAGAAGCCCAAATTGCAGATTTTTAAAATAAAGACATAGCTGAAGAAAATGACCACTAGTGACCTGGCCAATGATGGAAGCAGTACGCTAATCACATTTTCATGGAAGGTGAAATAAGATCAGTGACTGAGAAACATTTAGATGATAAAAATTAAGGTACAAAGTTATTTCACAGATTATTCAATGTGTACAACAATCAGGAGAAAATACAGGGGAAATGCTGCCTATACATCTAGTAAAACTCAGTTAACGAGTACAAAATGAGAGAGACATGCCTGAAGGAAAAGTCCCATGAAGGAGGAGTTCTGGGATGTGGATCATAGGCGGGATTAATTAAAAGGTAGAATCCTATCCAGAGAAATGAGTAGGCCCCTTGTCGTGCCAGTTAGGCCTCCCCTGAAGTCCTGAGAGCTCCTCCGGGGGAGTGAGGTACCTGGGAAATGTCGGGCCCCGATGGGGAGAAGAACCCCAATGCCCTTTTCTGGAGAAGAGGAACATGGGGGCCTGGGTGGCTGTGCCCGTCCGCAGGGCTCTGAGGGGCCGTCTGGCTAAAGGAGACCTGTTCACAGCCAGTAAGAAGAACTCAATATGACAGAGGTCTGCACAATAAAAGTGGTCTCTAACACTGTGGCTGAGGGCAAAGGGGAAGTGACAGCTCGAACACCAGGTAACATCCCCTTGAGGCATCCTACAAAGGCACTGTGCAGAGTTCCAGCTCAAAGGGTTTTGTTTCAGAAGAAAACGAATCCCAGTGTTAATAGAATGAAACAAATCCTTCGATCAGAAATAAAGATAGCCCCAAAGACTCAAAAAAAATTTTTAAATCTTGAATTAGAAGTTCAACAAACTGGCCAATTATAAAGATACAAAAAACTGACAAAAAAAAACCAGTAAGTTTCAGGTATACTAAACAATAATTATAAATGTTAATATTTATTGAGCATTTGCTATGTGGCAAGCATTGTGCTAAGCACTTGATATGCATTAGAAACACATGATGGAAAATTCCCAATCTACATTAGCAAAAGAACATATTCAATACCTAAATGTAATATGACATCCCAGTGGAACTTCATGGGAATTGACAAAATGGTTGAATAGTTCAGCTGGAAGGATAAACATTTGAGAACAGCCCAAAAGAAGAGTAATGAGGGAGAAACTGTGCTCCCAGAAAGCAAAACATATTATCCAGGCTCCATAATGACAACTACATGGTCCTGGCTGAGATCGATGGAAAATAATAGAAAGTAAAGAAATGGCCCCAAGCAAGCAGAACTCCGTCAGATATCCAGCCAGTAGGTGCACTCTGCGAGTACTGTTTGCTAAATATTTTGAACATCACTCCTGTAAGGATTTAAAATATAATAAAGGCAGCTTTTCAAGTCAGTGAGAGAACAGTGTGATAGAACCCTTGTTAATAATTTGGAGAGAAAAGAATAAAGTTGGATTCCTACCTCATCAAATGGAATAAAGATCTAAGTGTTAAAAAATAAAAGCCATAGGGGCTTCCCTGGTGGCGCGGTGGTTGAGATTCTGCCTGCTAATGCAGGGGACACGGGTTTGAGCCCTGGTCCTGGAAGATCCCACATGCCGCGGAGCAACTGGGCCCGTGAGCCACAACTACTGAGCCTGCGCGTCTAGAGGTTGTGCTCCGCAAGGAGAGGCCACGACAGTGAGAGGCCCGCGCACCGCGATGAGGAGTGGCCCCCGCTTGCCACAACTAGAGAAAGCCCTCGCACAGAAACGAAGACCCAACACAGCCAGAAATAAATAAATAAATATTTTTTTTTAAAAAAAAGCCATAGAAGTACTAAGAAAAATCTGTCAGTGGACATCTCTATAGGGTTATGGAATAGAATACCACCAACAATTGTAAAGGGAATATTGATAAATTTGACTATGTTACAATTAAAATTTGGGGTACAATCAGCAAGGAACTAGATAAATCCCAATCGTAGCATATTCATACAAGGGAATATTACTCAGCAATAAAAAAGGATGAACTACTGATACAGATGAATGGATGTCAAACACATCATAAAAAATGCCTGATACAAAAGATTATATACTATATGACTCCAATAATATGAAATCCAGGAACTAGCCTAAAGAATCTATGGGAATGTCAATGAGAAGCCTGGTTCTCTTTGAGGGTGGGGGGCAGGCAGAGGACCGACTGGGAAACCTGGCGTAAGAGAGCTCTCCAAGGCAATGGAGGTGACTATACATACATCTTGACTGGGGTGGAAGTCACGTAGCAAAACTCATGGGATTGAAGAGCTGTGCCTTTTATAGAGAGATTTTACCCTCAAAAGAAAAAGTGCTGAAGGCAGTAGCTGCCCCCCAATATGGGGGTGGGGTGGGGAGGAATGGAACCTCTTGTTGCATTAAAAACACAAATAAGTTTAAAAGACAAATGATTGGAAGGTCACCATGTTTCAGAAAAGCCTGGTCTCCTTCACAGGTAAGCAGCTTTCAAAGAAGAAAGATAAAGATGAACATTCCAAAAGCAGGATGGGCAGGGACATGAAGAGGGAACACGAAAGGAGAATGCCGGGTAAACAGGACAAAAAGTTCCGCTCCTTAATAATAAGAGAAGCGTGATGCTTTATCTACCTATGTGATAAGAGCAAATGTGAAGAAGTAAACATTATTACACATTTGAACAGTGGGTGTCAACAGGGAGAAACCTTTAGACAGCTGCCAAACTAGACACACAAATAAACCTGAAAATTTTGCATATCGTTTCATCTCGTGACTCCACTGCTAGAACTTCATTCTAATGAAATTAACATGGATGTTGATAAAGATTTAGCTAAAAGTGTCCAACATTGATTGGAAGATATATGGATGTCTGTATCTGTATCTCCAAGTTTACAAAAATAGGGGATTTAATATCATGGAAAGAAATTCACATTATAGTTTTAAGTGACAAGGAAGACTATTAAACATCATCACAATTCGGTACAGTTTTTATAAATGCGAACATGTATAGACACAGAAGAGACAGGAAGATGTCCATCAAAATATTCCAGGGCTTTCTCCTGAGTGTATGGGATGTTTTTGTGCTCCTTTTGCTCATCCCAGCTTTCTGAATTCTCCAGTGAACATGGATTGCTTTCATGTTAAAAAACAAAAATTCTCCAGAAGGACATGAAGTTAACCCAGAAACACGTGGGGCAAGTAGCTGAGAGGATCTGTCAGGCCGGTCAGTGATGTGCGGGGCTGCAGGACACGTGGCTGCAGGACACGTGGCGAGAAGCGGCCAAGTTAGAGGGGAGGCAGCAAAGATGGATCAAGGTGTGTGTTTGGGTGGTGGCGGGAGGGTAGCTCAAGGCTCATCTTGAGGAGATTTCCATCTCCTCCAGGTACCTTTTCTCTGCAGCTTGAAGCCCCACCCCCAAGGCTCTCTCCCCAGACTCAGTGCAGACAAGGGGGCTCAGCCAGGCAACTGAAGTCAGTAGTGAGCAGAGTCCTGAACGGCCACGGACCAGAGAGCTGGTGTGGAGGGTCACCCGGATCCTGCCGGCCACGTGTCGGGCTTGGATCATTGATTAGGTGGAGGAGACCTTGACTGGGCCTGTCCAAGCAAAACCTGCCAAAGGTGGAGATCCCGTCTTCTTTGTTTTCCCTTGTTACGTGTTTTGAGAGACAATTTGAAGGTCAGCAGCATATATAATAGGAAGTAGGTGCAGTCGTGGGAGGGGGCGAGGAGCACGGAAGTGTAGAAACTGCAGGAGGAAGGGGGCCCGGAGGCTGGAGCCTGGAGGCTGGGGCAGCTGGAAAGGGCTGGAGTCGGAGGCCATTGACATTTCAGGGAAGCAGAGAGGTGAGTGAATGGGAGGCGAGAATATCAGTTTGAACATGATTGTATTTTGAGAAATTTAATGGCCGAGTGTCTCAGCCTAGGTCTCCCAGAGCAGAGCCTGACACAGGGCTTAAGTGCCAGCAGCTGCTTGGGATTGTGATCAAGGGGCAGGGGTGATGGAAAGTGGGGCTGGGGGCGGGGACGGGGAGGGAGGGAGTGTCGGTGCCAGGCTGCGTCGTCCAGCTGGCCAGAACTGTCCACCTGGGGGGAGGGAAGAGGGGAGTGCTCTCCTGGGGAAGAGACCCCTGTGTGCGTGCAGGAAACAGGTTCTGCCGTTTGGACAGGGAATCCTAGGAATCCTACTCTCTGGTTAACTAGAGCAGGATCTAGAGCAGGGAGCACGGGCCCCAGGTGAGTACCACCACTCAGCCCCACACACTTCCCACCCTGGGGGATAGATCCGCTGGAAGAGGGCCACAGTGGGTCCTGGAGAGCGTGAGCCCAGGCCAGGGGCCCCTCTTCTCAGGTCGAAGGGAGGGTCTGAAAAGCTCAGGCAGGAAAACCCTTGACCGGCAGGAGACTCCAAAGGGAAAGGGGAGAGGTGTGTACAAAGAGAGACTTGTTTCTAGGTGCAGGGGCAGGATGCTGGGGATGGCACCTAAACTGTGTAATAGATAAGGTCCCAGCTGAGACACAGGGGCCAGCACAGGCTGGTAGCAATAACAACAGGCAGCGTTCCCGTGCCTGCTACAGGCCTGGCGTGTCGGAAACGGCTCAGGTGGGTGTTGGAAAGGGGGCTGAAAGACATGGCCAAGTGGTGCCAAGTGCCCGGCCAGAGCTAGAGGTGGTGCATTTGTGATGGCTCCAGGCCCTTTGTTTTTGCAAAGAACCTGTATGGTTGGACGGATGCGGGCTGGGATGAAGTGCCAAGGAATGAGGAGGCCGAGTGCTGGCCACAGTGGGGGATGTGGCTCACTATGGGGTCAGGGAGGAAGGGGAGATAGAAGAAGGGCAGAATGGAGGAACTGGGGGTTTCAAGAGCTGTATCAGCAGGTGGGCTCAGTTTAGGGGCAGAAAGAACTGGAGATGTGGAAGGTTATGGAAAGATGTTGTTACTCGCAGTTTGATTTCAGCAGCAGAGGAGAGGGCAGAGAGCAGGACTCAGACAACCTGAAAGCATTCTCCTTACAAGATCCCTAGGAATGATGCCTGGAAGATAAGATTTTTAAAACCACATGGCTAAGTGCACAAGAAAGTAAGGGAAATCCCCAGAGGCCCAACGTGAAGGAGGAAATAAAGATTAGCAAGCTCCCCAATGATGTCTTAATTAGGAGAAACCCTTTGCTGGGGCTGTCTAACTCAGGGCTTTGGTTTCAATGCCCAGCTGGAGAGTTGGGTGGGAGGCTTCTGTGTGGAGCTGGGGTTTTCAAGCTCTGTGTCCTTGGTGAAAGGACAGACTAGGGAGAAATCTGCACCACTGGAACAGAGACCAAGGAACAGCATCTCTCTCCACCTTGGCTCTCGGTGGGAAAAGTGGTCCCCTGGGAACTTGCTGCAGGGCTGCCCTCTCTTGGGTTCAAATTCACATCACCTGCAGGATCTTGGAACCCTCAGGCCAAGAAGGTCACAAAAAGGTAGTCCAGGGATGGGGTACTCTCGGGGGTGTCTGGCAGAAGCCAATAGCTCTGACGACAGAAACACTGCAACCCACAGCCAAAGCATCATCAGAATGAGCTCACAACCAAAAATTACAAAATGCGAAGGAAGTAGTTCACCATGGGCAACAGTCAGCATATAAAGAGCAGGATCATCCTTCCACCCAAGAAATCGAGGTCATAGAAGAGAGCTTAATATACGTGTGTGTGTGAGAAATAACTAGGGAAGTTAAGGAAGAATAAGCAACAAAAGAATAAGACAAGAAAAGGACAAGATGAATTTTTTGAAAGAAACAAGTAAAATTTTCAGATATGCAGAGTGAAGTAATTAAAATTTAAAATTCAGTGGGGAAGATAAAAATCACATTAGAATAACAGAAAACATTGTTAGCAAACTGGGAGATAGCTCTGAGGAAATTATCCCAATGAAGACCAGAGAGAAGAGGAGATGGAAGCAGAGGTTTAGGAGGAGACCGGGAGCTGCATCAGTGCCCTGAGCCCATCTTCTCTGCCAGGGGATGCTCCCAACCCCAGCTGCCGGAAGAGTTGCCTGCTGGGGGCTCACAGCTGTGTCCTTCTCCAGAGAGCTGTCCTTGGTCAAAGGGAGTCACCTCACCTGGAAATACTTGGGAGGTTACCCCCTCTTCTCCCAGAGGGGGAGCCCCCAAGGCCAACGTCTGACTGATAGCAGTAGAAAAGACCAGCAGCCCTCCCCACTGAGTTCCCCATGGGATTGGGCCAAGCTGAGGCTTGAGCCTAAATCACAAGTCTGTTAAGTTTCTCGCCTGCCCTACTGTGCTACCCTCAGAGCAATTCCTCAGTGAATCATTTGCACAAGCATCCTTGCCTCCTTCCAGCTCTGCTTCTTGGGTATCTGATCCACTGCGAGGCATTCCAGCAGGAGAGAGTGGAGGAGGGGCAAGATAACGGTGAGAAGTTTCTAGAACTAATGAAGGAAGAGGATCCTCAGATTCAGGAAGTCCTCCAAGTCCTGAGGATGGGAAATAAGAGTAATTACACACTGTTCATTCGATGGTGGTATTGCTCAATGCCAACAAGAAAGAAGCTTTCCGAAAAACACCCCGAAAGAAATGACAGGTTCCCTCCTAAGGAATGACAGTTGGACTGATCGCCCACAGTCTTCCAGACTTCTTAGTACCCCACGATAGAAGCCAAAATCATGTTTTCAAAGTGCTAAGAGAAAATATGGGTTAGCCTACAATTCTGGGCCAGCTAAGCTTTCATTCAATGATGAAGGTAAAATCATGACACTTTCCAGACAAACACTGAGAGCATCTACCACTGAAAGACTCACTGACAGAACTAAGCAAGGACATTAGACCAGGTAGCAGACATCGTGGGTGCCCCCCTGCAAATCCGTGGCTACTCACAGCTAGGGACCACCAGCACCCAGGGGTCCCACTGCTGCACCTGCTGCCTTCTGCCTGAGGGCAGCCTGGACATGCGAGGAGATGGTGCCCTGGACCAACTTCTAGTGACCAAGAGGAGTAGGTAACACCAGGCTCCTCTCCTCCCAGTGGTGACTCTCTGAGGGGTGCTCTGGGCATTTTCCAGAGGCCCCATCAGGATGAGCCCCAGTTGCCCAAAGCGGTGAGCTGTGCATTCAAGCACCCTGTGTTGGCCGCCTTCCTTCCCTCTCTCAGGTCCCCACTCCCCTATCCCATGCCCGGGGATCACCTCCCCAAATAAACTGCATGTGCTCAAACCCTTGTCTTCGGGACAGGCAGGGACCCAACCTGAGACATGGCACCAGAACTGGTCCTAGGAAGCTGACCTTCAGGATGGGGTCCTGTTGCTGGTGGGACGTGGCGCAGCCGTAACACTGGTGTGTGCAGGCACCGCAGTTACTGAGATTGGCATCCTAGGGGCGTGGACACAGAGCAAAGTGGAAGAGAGCTCTCTGAGTAATGTGGGGATCCAGCGCTTGGGAGACGGGGAGCAAAGCGCAATTGGAAGGATGGTGGAGTTGATTTCATGGAAAGAAAGAAAACAAAAGGCCAACCAGCCAGTGGGTGCCTTGGGGCATCATGCAGATGACGGCACTGGAAGAGGGCCAATTGTGCCCCAAATCAGCCTGACCTCTGAGCGCAGGGAGGTGAGTGTTTCTGCTGCTAAAGCCAAGAGGCTGGCGGGGAAGGAAGAGATCCTGAACGCAGAGGGTGCCGGAGAAAATGTGCCAAGAACCTCAACCTCTGCATTCTCCTAAAAGGAGCGGCCTCGCCCCGGGCAGGAGGAGGGGTCTCTGAAGCTTCAGCTGGCACCATGCCCCCCACCGTGCCCAACCCAAGACCCGCCTCACCAGCCCTCTTTGCTTCTAGAGCAAAGGTCAACTCCACGCGTGGGCCGGACTGAGGGCTCACAGCTCCCATTGCAGGAGTGGACTCGGATCACGTGAGCAGGAACGGAGACCCTGAGGGTGCAGAGCAGTGAGAGCAGAGCAGAGCTCTCCTCGCACAGAGGAGGGGTGTTGACATGGGGTCCTCTTCTGCCACTGAGGGTTCAGCATCCTGACAAGGAGCCAGAGCCAATAAAAGGCCAGAGCGTCCCCTGGAAACGTGGGGCAGTGGCCAGCAGTGGAAGAGGGACGGGGCCAGACCTGCTGTGGCTCTGAGAGGTGGGCCAGCTGGAGAGGGTTTGGGGGCTCTGAATCTCGGGGCCACACAGGGATTCTTCCTCCACCCCAAGTCTCTCCCACAGGGGCTCTGGGTTCGCAGACCCACGCTGGGGTCTTTCCCCAGTTCCATTCATAGTAGGTGGTAAGATTTGCTTTGTGGCCCAGTGTGTGGCCATGGCCACTGTTCATCAATGTTCCATATATGACTGAAAAGAAATGCTAATTTAGGAGTGCAGAAATCTTTCGATACTTGAACTTTAGTTGAAGCTTGGGATGGGCTTACCTCGAAGATGACAGAGCTCTTCCCTTGGTTCCCTCACGTGTAGAATAACAGTAGTCATGGTAGGAAAGGCCACAGGGAAGCCCTTGCACACGCTTCCCTATCCCTTTGCCGCTTGACTCCTGCTTCTGCCTCCTGCCCCATGCCCCCTGCTCTGGCCAAGGCCATAGGTCAGCTGAAAAGAAAATGCCGAGCAAGAAATTGTAAAAGTGTGAGTAAGTCAAAGCAAGCAGGAGCTGTAGCAAACAAAGATATAAAATAGGGCTTCCCTGGTGGCGCAGTGGTTGAGAGTCCGCCTGCCGATGCGGGGGACACGGGTTCATGCCCCGGTCCGGGAAGACCCCACATCCCGCCGAGCGACTGGGCCCGTGAGCCATGGCCGCTGAGCCTGCGCGTCCGGAGCCTGTGCTCCGCAACGGGAGAGGCCACAGCAGTGAGAGGCCCACCTACCGCAAAAAAAAAAAAAAAAAAAAAAAAAAGATATAAAATAAAATGATAGGTGCTTTCTGGTGGAGGACAACGAGGTGGAGCTGGTAAGGCAGCCGGGGACACTGGAATTTAGGCATTTTAAGATCCTCGTATTGTCTGAAGGGTTTAACTTTAGATTTTGTTAAGTGAAAAGTATTTGTTACAAATTTTAAAGAAAACACGTAAAGACTTGAAGAGAATATACTACTTCCATGGCAGTAGAGGTGGGGGGAGAGGGGAGAAAAGAAGAAAACAGGGAAAAAAATTATCAGTCCAATAGAAATTAAAGAAGAAGAATGAAAGAATCACAGAAAGATCAGGTTCAATAGAAAACCCAGAATAACACTGGGAACAAGTCCAAATATATCAGTTATCACAATGAATGTAAATAGGCTAAATTTTCCAGTTAAAGACAGATTGTCAGATTGGGTTTAAAAACACAGTCATCTCCCAAATGTTTACAAGTGGTGGCCTTAAACATGAGAATACTAAAATTTGATAGTCTGCAGAGGCAAAAAATGATGTTCTAGGCTGATGCCCCTCAAAAGAAGTCCCTGTTATTATAGTATCAGTTAAAATTGACTCTAAGGAAAGAACACATTAGTGACAAAAGTGGCCACTGCATAATGGCAACAGGGGCATTCATTAGGGAGATTGTCAGTTTAAACTTTTTTCCGTATAGTAATCATAGCCTCCAAACAGTATAAAGCAACAATTTTCAATGTTCCTAGGAGAAATTTATAAACCCACAGTAGTGAAGAACAACAGTCTTTTCATAACTGATATATAAGATCTGAATAATAAAATTAGCTAGTTTATACTAATGTTCATGTAGCAAAAGAATTCTGCACTCCTAAATTAGCAAACACATTCTTTTCAGGTACATGTAGAAGGTGTATGAACACTGGCCGTGGCCACACACTAGGCTACACAGGAAATCTCAATAGGTTCCAAAGAACCAATCACATAGATCACCTTCTTTTACTAAAATATAATTGAGTTAGAAACCAATTACAAAGAAATAACTCCAAGATCATCTATAAGCAAACTATTCGAACTAATAAGAGAGCTTGGTAAGATTGCTGGATATGAGATCCATTTATCAAAATTCATTGTGTTCCTACACACCAGGTAGAAACACTCAGAACTATAGAGAAGGTCCCATTTATGATGCAAAAGCCTTATCATACCCAGGCATAGATCTAACAAAAGGTATGTAAGATATTTATGGAGACACTTACGAAACTTTATTGAAAAACATCTAAAAAGGACCCAAATAACCGGAGACATACACCAAGTTTCATCGATTCTGAAACATGCATTTTTTTTCACATTCTTAACATCTCAGAAATCAGATATGTCTTAAAATTGATGGTCCCTTACTCTGTGTCATATGTCATAGATCAATTGGCAGTACTTTTTCTTTCTCTGCAGCACATCAAATAATGGTGTGTCTTTCACTCAATGGCATCAATTAAATGGATACCATGTCAATGGATGGAAAGACTCAAAACTGTAAAAATGGCTATGCTTGCCAATGTGTTTTGTAACTTAAATGCAATTTTTGGCGAGCTACTTCTGAAAATCATTGATTAGCAAGGAACCCAGTACAAGCAAGCCAATTTTGATAAATACATGGTAGTGAGGGAAGGTGTATTTACCAGATATCAAGCTTTAGGAATTTGATCATGTGGTATTGGCTGGGGGATATAGCCATGTAGCAGAGTCAAGTCCCGACAGTGACACACATGATATAGAAACTTGATCTCTGACAGCGATTGCATTACAGAGCAGTGGAGAAGGACTACTAAATAATTGATGCTTGGAAAATTGGTTAACCATATTGAAAAAAAAAATACAATTCCTATCTCACACTGAAAACTTAAACTTGGCAGAAAAAAATCTATATGTAAAAAGCAAAACTTTTAAGTTTTAGCAGTAAATGTGGGACAGATAGTTTCATGATCCATGGAAGGATTTTTTTATAAAGATTTCTTATCTAGGACACAAAAAGCATAAACTGTAAAGGAAAATATCAATAAATTTGGCATCATTAGGCATTAGGGAAATGCAAATTAAACCACAGTGAGGTACCACTTCACACCTCTCTGAGTGGCTAGGGTGAAAATTAGTGAAGACAGCAAGCTCTGGTGAGGAAGCACAGCAATTACAACTCTCACATATGGCTGGTAGGAATGCAAAATGGTGCAGCCACTGCGAAAAAATGGCTTTGCAGTTTTTTCTCCAAAGGTAAACATACACCTACCATGTGACCCAACAATCCTGCTCTCAAGTATTCACCCTAGAGAAATGAAAATGATGCTCACATGAAAATCTATACACACATGTTTATAGCAGCTCTATTCATCACAGCCCCAAACTGGAGACAACCCACAGGTCTTTCAACAATTGAATGAATAAACAAACAGTAGTACATTTGTACAGTGGGACCCTACACAACAACAAAACAGAATGAACATGTAGCAACACGCATGAACACGTGTGTTTGTTATTCTTTCTACTTTTCTGTAAGATTGAAATATTTAATAGGGATACACAAAATAAAATACATACCTACATAATAAAATTATGGAAGGCATGTAAAGATCAGAACCTTTCTTTTTCAAGACACAGTTAGTGTTTAAACACCCACTGGTTTTTCCCTCAATGCCTGTCTTCCACACCAGACAAGAAGCTCTCTGGAACTGACTCTCTCCACCTCACTCATTCCTGGTCCTCAATAAATATATCCTGAGTGGACAAAATCATTGTTATGATCCAGAAAAGACAAGACATTATGTATTAATCACAATTAGAAGCATATCCATTTGCACAATTGAAACATAAAATTTCATTGGCTACCAGTCTTAAATGTTCAATTCTATGGATGCTCCTTGAGCAAGTTATTTCTATAACTTACAAAATCAAATTACATGTTCACTAACAAGTACTTTCTATTTTTAGACACAAAAGGAATTCCAGAATATCATAATGAGCATTCAAATGAATATCTAAGTGTGGGCAAACAGTTTACTTTTCAGGTGACCATGTCGTGTTGAATTATTTTTGTTTAGAAGGAAGAAACTTACTAGGAGACATGGTGTTTTATCATGATTTCACTTTTAAGTGAAAATGTTTATTTTTCTGAAAATCTTTTAAACATTTGATCCCCCAAACATTGCCATTGTTTATAGTTTGGGCCGACTGAGCTGCCTGATTATAGTTTAGACATTTGAGTGGCGGCTACGTGCAAGGCACACAGGCAGGCCTTTCCCCATTTAATCCTCACAACAACCTCCCCATAGGAACTCATATTATCTATGGTACAGATGAGGACAGAGAGACTTGGGAACATAAGAACCTGCCTACAGACATGTGTCTAGACCAGGGGTCCCCAGCCCCCGGGCCGAGGACCCCTGCAGGTCCACGGCCTGTGAGGAACCCGGCCTCACAGCAGGAGGTGAGCGGCAGGCAAGCGAACAAAGCTTCATCTGACACTCTGGATCGCTCCCCATCGCTTCCCATCATTCCCCATCGCTCCCCATCGCTCCTCATCATTCCCCATCGCTCCCCATCGCTCCTCATCATTCCCCATCGCTCCCCATCGCTTCCCATCATTCCCCATCGCTCCCCGTCGCTCCCCATCGCTCCCCATCGCTCCCCATCACTTCCCATCATTCCCCATCGCTCCCCATCGCTTCCCATCATTCCCCATCGCTCCCCATCGCTCCTCATCATTCCCCATCGCTCCCCATCGCTCTTCATCGCTCCCCATCATTCCCCATCGCTCCCCACCGCTCCCCATCTTCCCCATCGCTCCCCACCATTCCCTATCGCTCCCCATCATTCCCCATCGCTTCTCATCACTCCCCATCATTCCCCATCGCTCCCTATTGCTCCTCATCGCTCCCCATCATTCCCCATCGCTCCCCACCGCTCCCCATCTTCCCCATCGCTCCCCACCATTCCCTATCGCTCCCCATCATTCCCCATCGCTTCTCATCACTCCCCATCATTCCCCATCGCTCCCTATTGCTCCTCATCGCTCCCCATCATTCCCCATCGCTCCCCACCGCTCCCCATCTTCCCCATCGCTCCCCACCATTCCCTATCGCTCCCCATCATTCCCCATCGCTTCTCATCACTCCCCATCATTCCCCATCGCTCCCTATTGCTCCTCATCGCTCCCCATCATTCCCCATCGCTCCCCACCGCTCCCCATCTTCCCCATCGCTCCCCACCATTCCCTATCGCTCCCCATCATTCCCCATCGCTTCTCATCACTCCCCATCATTCCCCATCGCTCCCTATTGCTCCTCATCGCTCCCCATCATTCCCCATCGCTCCCCACCGCTCCCCATCTTCCCCATCGCTCCCCACCATTCCCTATCGCTCCCCATCATTCCCCATCGCTTCTCATCACTCCCCATCATTCCCCATCGCTCCCTATTGCTCCTCATCGCTCCCCATCATTCCCCATCGCTCCCCACCGCTCCCCATCTTCCCCATCGCTCCCCACCATTCCCTATCGCTCCCCATCATTCCCCATCGCTTCTCATCACTCCCCATCATTCCCCATCGCTCCCTATTGCTCCTCATCGCTCCCCATCATTCCCCATCGCTCCCCACCGCTCCCCATCTTCCCCATCGCTCCCCACCATTCCCTATCGCTCCCCATCATTCCCCATCGCTTCTCATCACTCCCCATCATTCCCCATCGCTCCCTATTGCTCCTCATCGCTCCCCATCATTCCCCATCGCTCCCCACCGCTCCCCATCTTCCCCATCGCTCCCCACCATTCCCTATCGCTCCCCATCATTCCCCATCGCTTCTCATCACTCCCCATCATTCCCCATCGCTCCCTATTGCTCCTCATCGCTCCCCATCAT
>NC_041215.1:137243720-137244238 GCF_002837175.3 Physeter macrocephalus
CGCTCCCCATCATTCCCCATCGCTCCCCATCGCTCCCCATCATTCCCCATCGCTCCCCATCGCTCCTCATCGCTCCCCATCGCTCCTCATCACTCCCCATCGCTCCCCATCGCTCCCCATCGCTCCCCATCGCTCCTCATCGCTCCCCATCATTCCCCATCGCTCCCAATCGCTCCCTATCTTCCCCATCGCTCCCCATCACTCCCCATCTTCCCCATCGCTCCCCATCGCTCCTCATCATTCCCCATCACTCCGCAACGCTCCCCATCACTCCCCATCGCTCCCCATCATTCCCCATCGCTCTTCATCGCTCCCCATCATTCCCCATCGCTCCCCATCGCTCCTCATCGCTCCCCATCATTCCCCATCGCTCCCCATCGCTCCCCATCGCTCCCCATCATTCCCCATCGCTCCCCATCATTCCCCATCGCTCCCCATAATTCCCCATCGCTCCCCATCGCTCTCCATCATTCCCCATCGCTCCCCATCGCTCCCCATCCTTCCCCATCGCTCCCCAT
>NC_041215.1:137244682-137244842 GCF_002837175.3 Physeter macrocephalus
CATCATTCCCCATCGCTCCCCATCGCTCCTCATCATTCCCCATCGCTCCCCATCGCTTCCCATCATTCCCCATCGCTCCCCATCATTCCCCATCGCTCCCCATAGCTCCCCATCATTCCCCATCATTCCCCATCGCTCCCCAACGCTTCCCATCACTCCC
>NC_041215.1:137245095-137252741 GCF_002837175.3 Physeter macrocephalus
CATCATTCCCCATCGCTCCCCATCGCTCCTCATCATTCCCCATCGCTCCCCATCGCTTCCCATCATTCCCCATCGCTCCCCATCATTCCCCATCGCTCCCCATAGCTCCCCATCATTCCCCATCATTCCCCATCGCTCCCCATCGCTTCCCATCATTCCCCATCGCTCCCCATCATTCCCCATCGCTCGCATTACCGCCTGAACGATCCCCCCCCGCAACCCTGCCATCGGTGGAAAAATTGTCTTCCATGAAACCGGTCCCTGGTGAGGAAAAGGTTGGGGACAGCTGGTCTAGACTACAAATTCCATGGTGGGGGGGGAGACAAATCTATCTTATAGTCACAGTTGTAGCCCTAGCACCTAGCATACTGCCCAGCGCATAGTAAACACTCAGAGAACACCTGCTGAGTGAATTATTCAAGGAGCGTCTGTTATGAGATGGAAGTAGAGTCTGCACCCAAGGTCTAGCTGATTCAAAGCACGTGCTTTTTTTTTTTTTTTTAATCAGCACCATAAATTTTGTTATTTCTCTCTTCAGTCCCAACCCGCTGGGCATTTTCTCCCTAAAATGCTCCAGTAGAATAGGAATAATTAAATAACCTTTCATTTACTAAAGGGAAAAATCACTCTCTGCTCCTTAAACCAAAGGTAAGAATCGCCTAGAAAGGGTTTCCCCTTCTGCTCTCACACAGCTTGGAGTCTGTCCTTGGAGACTGACACAGCATCTTCAAGCCTCACACGAGACCTCCTCCAGCCAAAAACTGGAGGACTCACATCCTAAACCATTGCTGAACTTGCTGGACTACCCAGGAGGGCTACAAAGCAACCCATGCATTCACTATGTAAACATAATAATAGGGCATCTGTTTTTTAATTTTAATTTTATTTTTTCCCCACTAAAATATTCAAGTGAGAAACATTTGGAGATTTATATTCAGGGCACGGGACCAAATGGCATCTTTGTTAAATATAATTAATTTTTCCTGGCTTTTTTCCTCCATCATGACAAAGCCAGATCTGTACCATTCACCCTATTTATAGGTGAATATTTCCCTTCCCCAAAGAGTCTCAGCATCAACCACCGAGATGCTGAAGGGGAGATAGCAGTGCTGTTTCCTTTCCTGTCTTCGTATCATAAAATGGAGAAACATCTTGAGCTGTGTACTTTGGGTTCCTGACTTAAATTTTGAAATACGAACAACAACGACCCCACCAAAGAAAAAAATCAGCCTCAGTCAGCTTTCCTCTCATCTAAGAAAGTGCCTGAGCTTATTCTATTTCACTTTGAATGGGCAAGGAAAAGCAACTTCCAGCAGCTGGGGGAAAAGCGTGGGTTGGAGATAGTGTGTGTGTAAGGAGAGAGACAAAGAAAATATTGCTTCTGTCTTTTCCTTGTTTTTTCCTAGAAAAAAAAGACCTCTTTATTATATATACATATATATATCACCAAAAAACAAAACACAACAAACAGAAAAACCCCCTCACAATTAGAATCTAAAGAACTGTAGGAAGGAAAGCTGCACAGAGAATGTTATTTTTCCAATAAAAGATATATGTGATCTGGCCCCTGGGTGTTGGTTTTAAGTGGAGATATTGACTTCCAGCTGACTGATGAGTGGAACATCTTTCTCCTGAAATATTGATAGTAGATTACACGAAACCACAAACTCTCTCCATAAAGCACATCACTTCTAATACTAATGGTGTTTTCTTTCCTCGGGATGACTGCTACATTCATGATATGATGGCTTTATTCTATCTTGGGGAAAAACTTTTTACCATACTGCTAAATTAACTTGTCAAAAGGCTTCAAACTTCGGAAGCTTTTACAGCTCAATTCAGTGCTATTATTCCAGATTGAATGGGAAGGCCATGGACTGTAAAAGCTTGCAAAAAATAAATTTCACAGGCTTTCATAGACTGAGTGAAATACTTACCTTTTGTTCAGGTTGTGTATCTTTATTGGGCAGCCCTCAGAAGGGCTGCGTTTTGCCCATAAACCCTCTCTCTTCCCCTGAAAGACTGTGTGTTTTGTCTGTTGCCCTTGAAGGCCCTCTCCAGCGCCGGCCCTGCTGGTAACAATTCATTCCCATGGAGGACGATGTGGACTGGAACACTCTCCAAAACACGGGGCAGGAGGCGAGACAAAGGCTCCCAGCTCCCAGAATGAAACTTGGGTTTTTACAATTCTGTTATTCTCAAAACAGATTCACAAGGGATTTGATAGCCAATTACTGCTTGTAAATGCAAGCCAACTGTCATGGCACTTTCCAAGGGTTATGTCTGTGGATGGGGGAGGACGACACACAAAGACAAGGCAGCAATTAGTGTCGGCACTTGAACTCAGACTGGCTCATTTGGAACATCGGGTGAAGTGCACATGTCTGCGTGAATGGAGTCCCAGGCCAGCCTGCAGGACGCTCAGACCACCGTGCAGTCAGGTCAATGCCACACACATGCACTGGTCCGGTGGCCTCCTGTAGATGTAGCCCGAGACTGACGTTGGGCAAAGCCCACGCCTGTCCTCTTGGGCTCTAAAAGATTTCTAACAGTGGGATGGGAAGACATTTGATAGGCTGTGCCTTTCCTCTCTACACGGAGCGTCAGTTTTCACTGAATCACTTCTTAAGCAAATGCCATGAGTAGAAGCTGGATTGTTTTAGTCATCTGAGGTGATTAGTTAGATGGGTAGAGGCTGCCCTGTCGTCTTGTGGACCAAGGTTTTTAACTCTTTTTTCAACCAGTAAGAACTTATTTCAATGCGAACTCAAAATACTCAAGATACTAACAAAAAATATGTGGATTTCGTGAGCCCATCCCCCAAGGAGTTGACAAGATTGTTGGGGAGACAAGGTATATATACATATATCCCCATATTTCTCACGCTTAAAGGCAAGTTTAAATGCCTTCTCTTCCATAAAGCCTCTTTGATTCCTCAACTGGAAGGAATCTTTACTCTGAACTTTTTTTGCAACGTAGCATAATTTTCTTTCAACACTTGACAATTCCTATCTTGTGTAATGGTCATTTGCATGCATGCGTTATTCCTTCTGTCAGACTGTGAATGTCTGTGGGTTGGACCTTCTCTTATTCATCTTCCCCTCCCCCAGCACTTGTTCCAATAGTTCTCACACACACACACTGTACCTGTGGGGATGGGGCTCGGGAATGAGTAATTTGGGAAGTTTATCAAGGAATGTGATGGGAAGCCAAGATTGCAAACCACTGTGCTGGGTGACCTGCAGATGAGCACGTCTCCCGGGGTTTCTGTGAAGTGCTCAGGAAGGCTCACAAAAGAATGAGGATTGGAGCTGGGCTTTAGAGGATGGGTGTGGCTGAAACGCTTGCCCTGGGGAGGGGGCCTGAGAGGTCTGGGCATGTTCTCAGGACCCTCCTCCTTGGAAACAGCACTGGATTACCAACCCCAGAGGAGGAGTCGGGCTCACCCTGCTGCCAGGTGATCTGAGCAATTCTGAGCTGGAGGATTCTGATGGGGGATGGCAGCAGATTCTGATGAGGGGGGAGTCTCCCCAGGGCCCCTCACTTCTCATTTTCCCAGCCTCCTTCATGGCCATTTCACAGGGTCCCCACTCTTGTTCAGATAAATTTCGCAGGCTTGGGCTTCTGATGTAGCATCTTTCTGGATCTCAGTTCTTGAATGTCAAACTCAACTGGATGTGATCCTACCAGTTAGAGGGATGGTGGGGAGACACAGCATTGGGAATTTTGAGGACAGGAGGGTCACACTTCAGGATTATGTGGGAAGACTTCTTGCTGAGTAAGGTTCTTATTTTTTATTCTGAGTGGTTTAAGGGAAATAGGAGGAGCAGGAAAGGGAACTTATATTTACATGAGTGTCTATGCTTTGCCGGTCCCCATGGTGCACCTCACATATGGACCACATGACTCTTCGCTGCAACCCAGAAGTTCTCTCTCTATTATTATTCCTCTTTTCCAGAGAGGAAAACTGAATACTCAGAGACTCTGAGAAGCTTCCCAAAGTCACACAGCTAAACAGGTAAGAGTCAGAGGTGGACCATCTATGTTCCCACACATCACATGACCTTCTATGGCTACACATGGGTAGAAACCATGGCCGCTGGGGGTGAAATGGTAAATGTTAGCATATGAGAATCTGGACTCTTATTAAAGTCAGGGACGATTTTTTTAATGTATGTATTAACAATAGACTTTAATTTACCAGAGATTCTCTTAAATATTGAATGTTGTTTTTTTCCAGTAGAGGTTTCCGGGTGAATTCAAAATATAATTGGGAAATTAGAAATGTGATTTGCCAAGCTATCTTTGTTAAGAGTATCAGTTTTGGCAAAGCGCGCTGTGTACACTTGGGTAGCACACGCAAATAGATGAACTCGGTGGGAAGCTGTAAAACATAGCCTCTCCACAGTGACTGCATCTGGTGTCCTGGCCTTCGCACTGTTGGTCAGGCAACAAGAACACAGGCAATTGTGGGAAACAGGGCAGACTAGGAAGGAAAAGGAATCAATTTTTTAAAAATGCTCTCCATATTTTGAGAATATTAAAAGCAGAACATAAGTCAAGAAAGAGGAGAGGAAAAATCTTCAAACAGGTAAAAAGAGTCAGTACAAATGTGTACAGATATGGGCACATGTGTTGATCCTATTAAAGACATCTGCATGTACTTTATGGAAAAGATGGATACCATGTTCCAAATTCAATCAATGCCTTGTACCTGTTCGCTTCTTTCATCGCTTGCTGAAGCTCGCGGCCCTTGGCACAGAGGTTGGAACCACTGGCTGGCTCCTGGGCTTCCCTCTCAGCTTCTGGGCTCCGGTTTTCCTTGGTTACAGCCCTGAGTTGCTTCCTTCAGAGAACTTGTCAAAAGCACCCTTATCATGGCCACGTGTGCCTTCACTGTGACTCCCCCTGGCTGCAAGGGAGCTCCACGGCAGGCGTCCTCCCCGCCAGGGACCTCAATGTTTAGGGGCATGCTCACTGGTGGGGGGAACAAGCACCTCAAAGAGGCTCAACACCCCCCAGAGCTCAGAAAGGGGTCTGCACCTCAAATTCATCAGGACCCACGTGAGGGCTGCTCCACTGTCCTGACACTGGCTTTCTGACCGCTGGGCACTGCGTGCTGGCCCTTAGCACCCCTGTTGGGACACCAAAGTGTGCCCAGCATGAGCCCCAGGGAGCCCAGCCCGGGTGCGCTGTGAGTCAGACCTTGGCTGCCCGGGGTGCCTGGCCCCAGGGCCGGCCCAGGAAGGGGGCTGGGTGACCAGAACTGAGCAGTGGGTGAAGCCTCCTGGCTGAGGCAGGGACTCAGGGGTCCAACCTGGTGGAAAATGACTTTTCCTAGGTGTTTGTTTTTTTTTTAAATTTTACCAGAGATGATTTTTATTTATTTATTTCTGGCTGTGCTGGGTCTCCGTTTCTGTGCGAGGGCTTTCTCTAGTTGTGGTGAGCGGGGGCCACTCTTCATCGCGGTGCGCGGGCCTCTCACTGTCGCGGCCTCTCTTGTTGCGGAGCACAGGCTCCAGACGCGCAGGCTCAGTAGTTGTGGCTCACGGGCCCAGTTGCCCCGTGGCATGTGGGATCTTCCCAGACCAGGGCTCGAACCCATCTTCCCTTCACTGGGGCAGATTCTCAACCACTGCGCCACAAGGGAAGCCCCTCCTAGGTGTTTTTTAACCAGAGTGTGTGAGACCTGGAAACATTATTTGTGAGACAAGACTGAGGTCACAAAAGAGAAAAAGTTGATGTCAAACAGGTAGTTTTAGAGGGAGGACAGAGAAAGATAGTTTTGAGAAGACCTAAGACTTACACATCACTCAAGACGAGGGTTGTATGAAAGGCAGCACAGCACGGGGGTGTATGCAGCACTGGGGTGAGACTTGCTGGAAAGCATCTGGAGACAGAAGGGCGAATCTGGAGGCTGAGGAGGACACTGCGGGAGTGAGTACCCATCGTGCTCTTTAGGACAACCTTTTTAACAGAGGCAGAAACAACCGTCGACCGTCAGCCGTGGCGCACACGCGATAGCCTGTTTCAGAATTAGAGAAAGATGGACCAGCCGCTGAAACGACGAGATGATGTCGCCACAGCATCACTCCTGGTGCTTGACTGCTTTCCTGTGAGCTGCCTCGTCTGCTGACACGATGTCCCCAAACACATCCAAAGACGAAGGTCGGTGTTCCCCGGACATTTGCTCTGACAGGTCCTGGTGATAGTTGGGTGGGCACCTCCTGTAGAGGCCTGAGGAGTGCCCCACCCCAGCCCAAGTAGGAGAAACACTGACCCTGAGGCCTGGAGTCTCGGTACGGACGTTCTCGTGCTCCGACACCACCTGCACTGGGGACCCCACACTCTCCCCCTTCCCCCCTTCGGCTGCCCCCAGGCACCCACTGGCTTTTGTGGTCCCAGGGGGGCTCTCGGTTCCTGTGTTCACGCTTTCGAGCCCTGAGCCCTCCTCGCACCACCCCCACCTTGGATGCCTGGGCAACACCGACATTTTTTTTTTCCTTTTCCATGATGGTTTATCCCAGGATATTGAATATAGTTCCCTGTGCTCTACAGTAGGACCTTGTTGTTGATCCATCTTATATGTACTAGCTTGCATCTGCCAATGTCAAACTCCCAATCCGTCCCTCCCCGCCCTCCCCTCCCCCTTGGCAACCACAAGTCTGTTCTCTAGGTCTGTGAGTCTGTTTCTGTTTTGCAGGTAAGTCCATTTGTGTCGTATTTTAGATTCACATATAAGTGATATCATATGGTATTTGTTTTTCTCTTTCTGACTTAATTCACTCAGTATGACAATCTCTAGGTCCATCCATGTTGCTGCAAATGGCGTTATTTCATTCATTTTCATGGCTAACATTCCACTGTATATATATACCACGTCTTCTTTATCCATTCATCTGAACATTGATATCTTCTTACTTTGGATTCCAAGGGACGTGAGAAGGGACAGTCAGAGGCTTGGAGTTTGTGGTACCCATAACATCTTTTGTAAGTAGAGTGTCACAGCGGTGAACGAGGTACGAAGACCACACCTTGGAAACTTTCACTCCGCTCGGGTCAGGTGAACCTAGCTCGCCGGGGCAGCTGCATCCCTGTGTCTTCCCTCCAAACGCCCAATCAACCTGTAGCAAGCCCCCGGGCAGAGCCCAGATGTCAGCTGGGCCCGTGTCCTTCACGGAGCTGGTCCAACCTGATGAAAATTAGAATTCCATGATTTTAAGTCCAGAACCAGTGAGACAGCTTCCCTGCATCCTCATCTCTGTCCTTTCCCCGCTTCTCAAGGCTGTAGGCTCGCTGCCCCTTCCTTCACCAATTTCCACTCAGACGATTGTGAGCTCAGACCTCCCAGGAGATGCAGGGGGAGCTCTGTGAGGGGGCTGGGGGAGGAGGCTGGGGGAGGAGGGTGGGTCCCCTCTCCACTTTTCTCTCCCCCTGCGGAGGGCAGAGCACAGACGCCAGGCCTCGGGCACCAGCGCTGCAGCTGTGAGGTTGCGAAGTTAATGAACCTCTCCGGCATCAAGTTCCTCATTGAATGGTGTCCCACAGCGCTCTTGGGAGGATTCAGAAAGTCAGTACACCACACAGCTTAGAGCACAGGCCAAGAACTCGGTGCTTGCCGGGACTTAGAGCCCTGAGCCCTCCCC
>NC_041215.1:137252860-137261703 GCF_002837175.3 Physeter macrocephalus
AGGAGCCCTCCCCTTGCCTCACGCGGGACAGCCCCACCCACACTCGCGCCCCCCGGCTCTCACTTTCTACCTGAGCCCTCTCCCAACAAATGCAGTTCCCTCCCTAAGAACTCTGGTTAACGGTTTGCAGGGCAGAAATAGAGACGCAGATGTAGAGACCAAACGGATGGACACCAAGGGGGGAAAATGGCGGGGGTGGTGGTGGTGGCGTGCTGAATTGGGTGATTGGGATTGACATGGATACACTGATGGGTATAAAATGGATGACTAATAAGAACCTGCCGTATAAAAAAGTAAATAAAATAAAATTCAAAAAAAAAAGAATTCTGGTGAATACAATTTGCTACCTTTTTTAAAGCTAATTAGGTTCCATACAGTTGAACCATCTTGCACAAGAGTTGTTCCCCTCCAGCTCCTTTGGAGCAGTGGTGCAGAGCTGATTCAGCAGAACAAGAGCATCCGCGTGGTTGATGAGAAAGAGAGGCAGACGTTGCTCCCCGAGACCACTGATGCTCCTTCTCTGATAACAGAAGGCCACCTGTCCAGACCTGGGTGGCCCTCTCTAGATCTCAGGAATATTCCACTCACCTCAGTCTGAGGTGTAAATCTGGTTGCTCTAACCCATGATTAGCGTCTCATCTCTCCCGGCCAGTATACAGCAGAGGGGCCGCCAGGAGATCTAATGCCGACAAGAGGTGATGGAAGTCAGTTAGGTCGGTTAGCAGGGATGCCTTTTCTCTTTCGATAAAAAGTGATAGACTGGGATGCCTTCCCCATTTTGCCCTTTGCTCTTCCCTTTTTCAAAACTGAGTATGACGAATCACATGAACGTGAGGCTGGAGGTGCAGGAGCCTGTTGTAATCAGGAGGCAACAAACGTAAAGATGAAAGTTGATTTGCTAAAGATGCTGGAGCCCTGGATGGCACCAGGGAGGAGCTGTGGCAGCCCTGGGCCGTCCACCTCCAGACTTTGTGTGCGAGAAAAACACACACGGTGGTTTAAGCTGCTGAGGCTGAGTAAACTTTACAGGCAGCCCAAAGCATTCCTAAGCGATTGAAAGTATAATTTAAAATGATTCCACATATACTCAGAGGTAGCAGGACCATGGTGGACATTACTTAGCTCTCTGTGATCTAGAAAAGTCCTACTGAATTCAGTCACATTTTCATCTAGTATAGATAGACCTAGTACAAACCTTAATTAGTGGGCACGTCTGTATCTTAGATGGAAATAAATGCAGATCTGACCCTGAGAACCAAGGATGGGTGTCTCAGAGTGATGAGGCTCTGTGCGCTAAAGGATACGCTTTCCTGGAAAGTGGTATTAACATTTGGGTGTGTCTGTTCTTCATAATCCTCTAACGTCACTGGAAGAGGGCCCTGCTTAGGAGGAAATGCAACAGCCTGGGACTCAGATTTGTGCTCAGTCACTTTAAGATCAAAGAACTTCCCAGTTTGCACCAGTTTGTTTTTCAGTCTCGCCATGTAAGTGCTGCCTCCAGTCTGTCTTTTTCCAGCAAAGTCAGAATCAGAACCGGGGCAGAAGATCCACGGGATGTCCCTGCACAATCTTTCTTCATTTAACTGTCCCACTGGTTCTATTTTCTCTCCTTTGATGCATTTTGTGTTCCAGGGAATGAGAAGCAAACATGATCACTTTTTCTCTGGGCCATTACCTCAGAGAACAATTGTACCACTGAGATCCCTTCTATCTTGGAAACAGATATTTGAATACAACATGTTCTTATAAGTGGTTCCTTACTCATGGAGTGGTTTCAATTACAATAAAAAGGGAAACACTGTCAGAAACCATAATGAAATTATCTCAGATTGGGACACCAACGCCAACATTTCAAATTTAATTTTTTTCAGCCTTTTTCTTTGAAACGAAAAATTTTCCTGATTCCTTCCCAACATTCTAAAAAAAAGTTAAGTGAAGGAAGGGAAATATTGTGAATTCACAGACAATGCACATTTTTATATGTGAACAAGTCCCTTATGACTTCCTTTGCTTTTATTTTCCTCTATTGATTTTCGGTTAGAGATGATTTGGGGTTTGTAAATATATAAAGTTTTTAACCTAATTCAAGTAACATGTGTTTATACATATGTGATCAACCAGATTTAATAATTTAAATTAAATTGTTATTGAAACTTTTTAATAGCTTTAATCGTTACCTGAAATTATATTACTTATTGGTTTTCTTATTAATTTTGGTTTTCCCATGGGAGAGGGATTTTGATTTTCCTTTTCACTGCTAGGTGCCCAGAACTGAGTAGAAAGCCTGGCACATACTAAGTGCTCAGTAAATCTTTGTGTATATTAATTATCGACAGTACAAATGTATTTTACTATCATTGTGGTTTCTTGTAGCATCACACTTAATTCCATACCCAGTATTTAAAAAACAAAAAACTTTTGGCTTTTGCTGGAATTGCAACATTCCATAATATTTCCTAATGCTTAGATTCCAGTAGGATTCTTCAGAGAGGATTTCTGCTCTCGGGTGTTGTCGGGCCGAAAGCACAGGATTATTTATTTTGCCGCTGACACGGGTGACTGTGAACCCGCGGCCTCCTGGGCGGGCTCTGCTTGCTTTGCTCACTTACCCATGCGAACTACAGCTGCCAGTGTGTTTATTTTGGTCATGTATTTCAAAGGACCATTTCTATCCTAAAGTAAACAAACATAATGGAACAGCTGTGGCTGATAAAAACTCCCAGGCATAATCATCACCCTCTTGTACATATCCTGTGGTTTCAGATTTAATTTTAAAAATTCCCTTTAACTCTTGATTCACGACTGGTTCTGTGGATTCAATGGAAAACGGATGCATGACGGTTCTCCTCCCAAGTTGGGCACAGAGGAGGGAGAGGAACCCACGGCGGCTTCTCTCCTCCCACAAAGGTAGGAGAGCGGGTCGGAGGCT
Organism: Physeter macrocephalus; assembly: GCF_002837175.3. Lineage (NCBI taxonomy): Eukaryota > Metazoa > Chordata > Mammalia > Artiodactyla > Physeteridae > Physeter > Physeter macrocephalus. The sequence continues at coordinate 137,255,790 of NC_041215.1, forward strand.
GCCATTCCTCGGCTGCAAGAGTAGCTGGAGCGCATGCGCGTGGACTAGCTGCGCAGCGTGGGCGGCGGGGGATGCTGAGGGCCAGGCGTGCACGTGGTCCCAAGGGCCATCCTGGGAGATGCTCCCAGGGGGCCAGGCTCTGAGGCCACCCAGCTCCTCAGGCCACTGGGGAGGAGGCCCTCGGCTGGACCAAGCCTGCACAAGGGGCTGCCACTTCCCTATCATTTCGTTGACTCCAGATGCAACCGTAAAGTATAAATGATCAGCTTCAGAAAGTATAAATTATCTGTTTTGATAAAAGTTGTGAGATCGCTGAGCATTTGTTTGTTCTGTGAATGCTGCATTATATTATACCTTACTTATATCTGAAAAAAAAAAAAAAAAAGTTCCTTTCCTAAACCATCCCTAGCATTGGGATTCTTTTTTAAACCACAAAAATGGATACTTTTGATACAACACATTGTGGTAGATTAACAACGCATTTAAAAATTGAAATATTCCTCAAAATATTAAACATAGAATTATCACATAATCCAGCAATGCCACTCCTGGGTACATATACCCCAAAGAATTGAAAGCAGGGACTCAATGAGATTCTTGTACACCCCCATTCATAGCAGCATTATTCACAACAGCTAAAAGGTGGAAACAAGTGTCCATCAAAGGAGGAAAGGAAAAACATCCATATAATGGAATATTACTGAGCCTTAAAAAGGAGGGAAATTCTGACCCAGGCTACATCATGGTTGAAACTTGAAGACATTATGGCTAAGTGAAATAAGCCAGTCACAAAAAGACAAATACTGTATGTAAATTCCACTTATATAAGGTTCCTAGAATAGTGAAGTTCATAGAGAAAGAAAGTAGAATGGGGGTTGTCAGGGGTGGGGGGAGGGAGATCGGGGAGTTGTTTAATGGGGACACAGTTTCAGTTTGGGATATTGACGAAGTTCTGAAGATGGATATAGGTGATGGCTGTACAACAATGTGAATGCACTTAATACGACCGAATTGGACACTCAAAAATGATTAAAATGGTAAATTTTATGTTAAGCATGTTCTACCACAATAAAAAAAGTAATACAATTTAAACATTGAAATAAATATTTGAAAAAGAAATTTCAGAAAATTCTTATGATGGTGAATGAAGGTCATATGATTATTAACCAGTTCTCTATCTCATGGGGTCCCATATGATTTTTACATCCGTTTTAATGGTGGACACATGTGCTAGGCTCCCGTGTCAGCTGGGAGCCTCCTGCCCTTTGCATGAAGAAAGAAACTTCTCTGAAGGACCCCATTTTCCTACTCCCCAATTCCAGGTTCTAATAAAGTCCAGAATCTTCTGCAAGATTTTTGAGCACACCTAAGGACTCAGAGCCACAGGAACCCCTGCAGCTCCTGCCCACGACTCAGCTGGTATGTCTCGTCCACTCCCACGTCCCCCTGGGGGCGGAACCCAACTCTTCCACAGGGATCCCGGGAAACAGAAACAGAACCGACATGTCAGTTCATGGCTGATTCCATGCTGTGCCACTTATAATGGCTTCACAATGTATCTTGATATCTGGCTGGCCAGTGTCCCACAGTGTTCTTTTCCCAAACCTTCCTAACTATTTGTGAGCCTAATACTTGTACATGAATTTTAGGAACAGTTTGCCAGGGTCCATGTGAAATGTTGGTTAGAATTTCACTGAATTTTTAGGTTAATTTAGGGGAGAGTTGTTGTCTGTATGATTTGAGTCTTCTCATCAATGAATGTACTATTTTTCTCTATTTTCTTGAGGTCAAATTAAACAAACAAAACCCTTCCATGCACTCTCACAGTTTCCTTTAGACAGACAAAGCACACTTCCTATTGGATTTGTTCTGAAGCTTCTTCCAGTTTTTGTTGATGTTGTGAATGAGGGCTCCTTTCCTATCACATTTTCAAGGCGAATGCTGTGTGTCTCGGTCTGCGACCCTGTCTCCTTGCACGTTCCTGTTAACCCTAGTAGTTTCCTAGCTGCTCAGGGCCTCTGGGCAGCATCACACACGTGTGTTCCGTTAGATGGCAGCCCGGAGGGGTGAGCATTTGGGCAGAACCACTTGATTCTCCCAGGTTTTCTATGTAGATAACTATATACTGCAAAGAATGACAATTTTTTTTTCTCTTCTGTTTGAATTGTTATTCTCTGTATTCCTTTGACTTACCACTGTATTGGCTGAAACTTCTAGTAAAATGCTGCGTGGTATGATGATAATGAGCACAGTTTCCTTTTTTCCTGACGTTAATGAAAAATGCTTCTGCTGCTTCACCATTAAGTACGGTCATTGCTTTAGATATCTGGTAGATGCTTTTTATCAAGTAGAGAAGTTTCTTTTATTCTTAGTTTCCTAAGAGTTTTGTTTTCAGTCACACACATGTGGTTTCAATCCATCGAACCCCTTTTATTTGGCGAATAAAAATTGAGATTCTTTACTGCATTAATCTATTATAGAGATTACACTGATATATTTTGCAAATGTTGAATTACCCCTGGGTTACTTGGATAAAGACTCCTCGGACATAATGAACTATTTTTAAACTTTTTTTCTGTGAAACAGAATATGAAGAGAAAAATGCATAAAACATACATTTCCAGTTTAATAAATTACTATGCATTGAGCACCAGGTCATCACCATCCAGGAGAAGAAACGGAATCTTCCTGCACGTCCATTCCCAGGCACAGCCCCTTCTCACCCCCCAAACCAGCCACAATCCTGGTTTTTATTGTATTCACTTCCTATTTTCTTTATAGTTTTCAACCCAAATATGCATCTCCAAACACTGTAATTTCATTTTGCCATTTGACCACTGCATAAATGGAATCAGCCATACAGTAGTCCTTCCACTGGCTCTTTCCTGCTTATTCCATTCTTGGAGTATCTGGAGGCCAGTTGCTTTAGTCTGTTTGTGCTGTTCTTGTTCATGTGGTCTTGCTTACTTACCTGCCTGGTTATCTTTGCTGGTGTGGCGGACAGTGCTTTTTTTTTTTTTTTTTTAATTTTCCAGAAGAAAATTGAGAACTGTACTATGCTTTCTTCTTTCAGAGGAGTTTCATTTCTTTATGAGTCATGTGTGAGGCCCTTGTGAGTCACTGGCAGCCTACAGTCACTTTAATCCAGTCTCAGGATTTGAGAGATTTTCTGCACCATCCTAATGCTTCAGAGCTAGTACAAGAGGTGGCTTACTCATGTTCATTCTGACTTCTAGGAAGTGGTGTGCTGGGTTCAGCTAGCACTGGCTAATCAGAGCCAACGATGTGTTCAGTGAGGCCATACTGGTAGCTTGAAATTGGCTCTGCTGAGAGTATTTACATCATGTAAATTAGTAAATGTTACAAATCAGGGCATTTTATCTTGGAGAGCCAGTTGTTAAAAATTTATCACCATATGAGTGCTCCTAGGGTTCAGCCCTTTGGGGTTTCCACCTAAAGTGTGGGGTTGTTTACTTGGCTCCCTGCCCTTGGCAGGACCCAGGCTCCAATTTTTGTCCCCTAAGTCTGATAAGGCTGTTAAATGTACAAACCAGCCTCTTAACCTCCTTTTCCACACCCAAGTCCATCAGCACAGAAGCAACCCTAAATATTGGTCCCACTTGAGTTGTTTCCTAGTTTAGGCTGCTATGAATAGAGCTGCTATAAACACGAATGCATAGGTTTTGGAGTGAGCATACATTTTCATTTCTCTAGGACAAGAACAGTGAGATTGCTGGGTCATATGGTAAGTGAGTGTTCAGATTTGTAAGGAACTCCAAGCTGGTTTCCAGAGTGATTGTACAATTTTTCATTCCCATTAGCAGTGTATGAACATGCTAGCTGCTGTGCACCCTTTTCAGCACTGGATGCTGTCAGGCTCTGTTTACTTACTTACTTATGTATGTGTATATGTATTTATTTTATTTTTATTTTAGCCATTCCAGTAAGTGTGTAGTGGTATCCCATTATAGTTTAAAATTGTATTTCTGTAATTCCTTGTGATGGTGAGGACCTTTTCATGTGCTCATTTTCCATTCATATAGCCTCTTCATATAGCCTCTTTGGTTGCGTCTCTCCAATTCTTTTGTCCTTTTTAAAATTGGATTGGTTATTCTCTCATTGTTGAATTTTAAATGCTTTTTATATATTCTGGATACAAGTCATTTGTTGGATATGTGATTTGCAAATATTTCCTCTCTCCTGTCTATGTTTTATATAGTTTCTTTTTATTTCTTCCCCTGATTTAGAAAAATAGATAAATGACACAGAAAACGGAACACAGTAGAAATAAAACCCATTTATACAAGAAACACAGGGAAGGACTAAAAGGTTATATACCAAACCCATGACTTAGATTACCTTTGGGAGGGTGATGGTGACTGGGGGTAGTGGTCGAGGGGAACTGTAGCTTTTTCTATAATGCATGAAATTTTTACAAAGAGAAAGTTTTATTTATTTATTTAACAAGAAACACATGAATATGTGAATACAATATACCATCTACCATCACCAACACATCACTAAAAAAAGGACATTTTTTTGACTTTTATTTTATTCATTTTTTTATACAGCATGTTCTTATTAGTTACCTATTTTATACATATGAGTGTATATATGTCAATCAAAATCTCCCAATTCATCTCCCATTCATTGGAAGACAATTTTTCCACGGATGGGGGTGGGGCGGTGGTTCAGGCAGTAATGCTAGCGATGATTCAGGCAGTAACGCAAGTGATGGGTAGTGATGGGGAGCGGCAGATGAAGCTTCGCTCACTCGCTCGCCTGCCACTCACCTCCTGCTGTGCAGCCCAGGGGTTGGGGACCCCTGGCCCTTTGCCGCTTTTCCTCACTCTTGCAACCTAAGTGCTGGCACTTAATCCTTGCCTCAGGCTCTGTTTTCTAAGGAAACCAGGGTAAGAAAGAGCATTTACTTTTCTCACTTAACAAGAAGTCTAGAGCTAAACAGTGTAAGGATAGAGAAGTTACTCAAGTGTTTCCTTAACACCCAGACTCTTTCTACCTTCCTGCTCCACCATTCTTAACCTGTGGCTTTTATCCTCATGGTTACCATAAGGATGCTGCCTTTCCATCTTTCATCCACATTTCAGGAAGAAGAAAGGAGAAGGAAAAATGGGTAAAGAGCTGTGCTTTGATAAGTTTGTATTTTTTATTCAGAAGTACTACTCAGCTGCCACATGGCAACTACGATCTTCAGGGGAGGCTGGGAGATTGAATTTTTAATTTCCATTCTCTATAGTAGCGGGGGTTTGAAGTGGGTGTTGAGAGACCCAGCCTGAAGGATCTTCTGGAAGTGGAAGTGGGGGCTCGAGGACAGAAATCCCCTCACGACATTGTGTGTTTCCTTCTCTTCTTTTCCTGTGCTCTGGCAGGAGCAAAGTCCTCTGGGCCTCACTTGGATCAGATTTTCTCTCTTCAAATCTGAAAACTAGCATTCTGTATTAGAAACTTATATTTTATTTTATTTTATTTAAAAATTTTTATTTCGTAACTCCACTTCTTATTTCCTTTATGACTTGCTTTTTGAAGTCCCTCCTACTGTCTTTTTAAAAAAAATTTTAAATATCTTTATTGGAGTATAATTGCTTTACAATGCTGTGTTAGTTTCTGTTATACAACAAAGTGAATCGCTATATGTATACATATATCCCCATATCCCCTCCCTCTTGGGCTTCCCTCCCACCCTCCCTATCCCACCCCTCTAGGTGGTCACAAAGCATCAAGCTGATCTCTCTGTGCTATGCAGCAGCTTCCCACTAGTCAGCCATTTTACATTTGGTAGTGTATATATGTCAACACTACTCTCTCACTTTGTCCCAGCTTCCCCATCCCCCCTGTGTCCTCAAGTCCATTCTCTACATCTGCGTCTTTATTCCTGCCCTGCCACTAGGTTCAT
>NC_041215.1:137262257-137262772 GCF_002837175.3 Physeter macrocephalus
GTTTTGGATTGGGTTGTTTGTTTTTTTGATAATGAGCTGCATGAGCTGCTTGTATATTTTGGAGATTAATCCTTTGTCAGTTGCTTCGTTTGCAAATATTTTCTCCCATTCTGAGGGCTGTCTTTTTATCTTGTTTATGGTTTCCTTTGCTGTGCAAAAGCTTTTATGATTCATTAGGTCCCATTTGTTTATTTTTGATTTTATTTCCATTACGCTAGGAGATGGGTCAAAAAAAGATCTTGCTGTGATTTATGTCATAGAGTGTTCTGCCTATGTTTTCCTCTAAGATTTTTACTGTGTCTGGCCTTACATCTAGGTCTTTAATCCATTTTGAGTATATTTTTGTGTATAGTGTTAGAGAATGTTCTAATTTCATTCTTTTACATGTAGCTGTCCAGTTTTCCCAGCACCACTTATTGAAGAGGTTGTCTTCTCTCCATTGTATATTCTTGCCTCCTTTGTCAAAGATAAGGTGACCATATGTATGTGGGTTTATCTCTGGGCTTTCTATCCTG
>NC_041215.1:137263070-137302297 GCF_002837175.3 Physeter macrocephalus
TTAATTTTCTATCCTGCTACTTTACCAAATTCATTGCTTAGGTCTAGTGGTTTTCTGGTAGCAGCTTTAGTATTTTCTATGTATAGTATCATGTCATCTGCAAACAGTGACAGTTCTACTTCCTTTCCAATTTGGATTCCTTTTATTTCTTTTTCTTCCCTGATTGCCATGGCTAAAACTTCCAAAACTATGTTGAATAATAGTGGTGAGAGTGGGTACCCTTGTTCCTGATCTTAGAGGAAATGCTTTCAGTTTTTCACCATTGAGAATGATGTTGGCTGTGGGTTTGTCATATATGTCTTTTATTATGTTGAGGAAATGGGTGTTGAATTTTGCCTTTATGACTTTTTAAAAATTGAAGTATAGTTGATTTACAATATCATGTTAGTTTCATATGTACAGCACAGTGATTCAGTTTTATATATATATATAATATATATATGATATAGATATATATCATTTTTCAGATTCCTTTCCCTTGTAGGTTATTACAGAACACTGAGTAGAGTTCCCAGTGCTGTACAGTAGGACCTTGTTGTTTATTTTATATATAGTAGTGTGTATATGTCAATCCCATCCTCCTAATTTATCCTTCCCCCCACCTCCTTTCCCCTTTGGTAACTGTAAGTTTGTAGAAACTTATATTTTAAAAATGTGAGTGAATGTTTAAAAAGTGAAAGATCTCTCATAGACACCTATATTCCTGGATTTCCTGGAAAAAGATGGGAGAATTAGCCAGGTTCCTCCAAAAATTGATTGGAGCCGAGGAGCGACTCCCCCTCCAGATAGTACAGGTCAGCACCTCCCCCGGCTCCCCACACCCTTACTTACCTGGCTGGATTCAAGAGCTTCTGACTTCCCACACCTCTCCCATGAGGATTCACCTTCTGCAAGAAAGTTTGCAGTAAAAGTGGATTCTTTCCTAAAAACAGTTCTGATGCTAGCTGCTGAGAGAATTGTATTCCCTCCATCTCCTTACACACACATGAAGTCTGGTTCTATTTTCCTTAAAGTGATTTTTAAGGAGTCTGATAAAATAAAATAAAAAAATCTCCTGGATTTAGTCCCAGAAGAATAAGAAAGTCATATTATAGAAAGAAAGTTATGACTTCACCATCTGGACCAGTTCATTGCTTTTCTTAAAGTCAACATCTTCATTCATAGGCATGAAAGATTCACTGTTGAATATTAATTTGCCTAAAAAATCATTCATTCTGGCTTGTTAAAATTCTTTTATATTATTATCTTTTCCTATTTACTTTCATTTATTTTAAGGGAGAATACCTAACAGAGGTGGCACACAGATTGATTTTGTAATGTTGACGAACCTAAAAAGTTGATAAGGGAGGATTCTGACCAGAGTTGACAAGTACAATAATAATCGAAGAAATTGTCCATGACCTCTCTCTCTCTTTTGTATTTATATTTTGAGATTCAGAGTTGTGTATAAAAACAACATTTTCAGTAACTTTTTTTACTAAAAGTTCAGTAAAAAAATTATTACCTTTGTTTTCTTGGCTGTCCTTAGAATATTATAAAGCATATCTCTTACTCTGTAGTAGCAGATAAGATGCTATTTTTAAAATTTACTTATTTATTTTTCCAGTGTTAAAAAACTTTTTTGGGGTTTCTTTTTATTTATTTTTATTGAGATAACACTGATTTATAACATTACATAAGTTTCTTGTGTACATCATTATATTTCTACTTCTGTATACCTTACAGCGTGCTCACCACCAAAAATTTAGTTTCTACCATCACCATACAGTTAATCCCCTTTACCCATTTCACCCTCCACTGACCCCTTCGCCTCTAGTAACCACTACTCTGTTCTCTGTATCTACATGTTTGTTTTTGTTTGGTTTGGTTTGTTCATGTATTTTATTTTGTCTGTTTTGTATATTCCTCATATGAGTGAAATCATACGGTATTTGTCTTTCTCCTTCTGACTTATTTCACTTAGCATAATACCCCCTAGTTCCATACAATTTGTTGCAAATGACAAGATTTCATATTTTTATGGCTGAGTAGTATTCAACTGTATATATTTATCTATATCTGTATCTATCTATCCATGTTTCTATATATATATATCACATCTTCTTCATCCTTTCACCCATTGATAGGCACTTAGATTGTTTCCATATCTTGGCTACTGTTAATAATGCTGCGATGAACAGAGGGGCACATATATCTTTTCAAATTAGTGTTTCTGTATTCTTTGTATAAATACCCAGAAGTGAGATAGCTGGATCATATGGTGGTTTTATTCTTAATTTTTTGAGGAACCTCTATACTGTTTTCCACAGTGGCTGCACCAATTTACATTCCCATCAACAATGTATGAGGGTTCCCTCGTTTCCACATCCTTGCCAACACTTGTTATTTCTTGCTTTTTTTTTTTTTTTTTTTTTTTTTTTTTGTGGTACGCGGGCCTCTCACTGTTGTGGCCTCTCCCACTGCAGAGCACAGGCTCCGGACGCGCAGGCTCGGTGGCCATGGCTCATGGGCCCAGCTGCTCCGCGGCATGTGGGATCTTCCCGGACCGGGGCACGAACCCGCGTCCCCTGCATCGGCAGGCGGAATCGCAACCACTGCGCCACCAGGGAAGCCCTCTTGCCTTTTTGATAACAGCAGTTCTGACAAGTGTGAAGTGATATCTCATTGTGGTTTTGATTTGCATTTCCCTGATAATTAGTGATGTTGAACATCTTTTCACATGATTTTGGCCATCTGTATATCTTCATTTAAAAAAATGTCTATTCAGCTCCTCTGCCCATTTTAAAATCAGGTTGTTTGTTTTTTTGTTGTTAACTGGTATCAGTTCTTTATATAATTTTGATATTAACCCCTTGTAGGATATATTATTTGCAAATATCTTCTCCCATTTGGTAGGTTGTCTTCATTTTATTGATGGTTTCCTTTTCTGTGCAGGAGCTTTTTAGTTTATGTAATCCCATTTGTTTATTTTGCTTTTGTTTGCCTTGCCTGAGGAGACAGATCCAGAAAGATATTGCTAAGGCTGATGTCAAAGAACATACTGCCTATGTTTTCTTCCAGGAGTTTCATGCCTTATATTCAAGTCTTTAATCCATTTTTTTTTTTTTTTTTTTTTTTTTTTGCGGTATGCGGGCCTCTCGCTGTTGTGGCCTCTCCCGTCGCGGAGCACAGGCTCCGAACGCGCAGGCTCAGCGGCCATGGCTCACGGGCCCAGCCGCTCCGTGGCATGTGGGATCTTCCCGGACCGGGGCACAGAACCCGTGTCCCCTGCATCGGCAGGCGGATTCTCAACCACTGCGCCACCAGGGAAGCCCATTTAATCCATTTTGAATTAATTTTTGTATATAGTGTGAGATAGGGGTCTAGTTTCATTCTTTTGCATGTGGCCATCCAGTTTTCCCAGCACCATTTATTGAAGAGACTGTCTTTTCTCCATTGTATGTTGTTTGCTCCTTTGTCACAAATTAATTATACATATACGCGTGGGTTTATTTCTGGGCTCTCAATTCTGTTCCACTGATCTATGTATCTGTTTTTCTGCCAATCCCATGCTGTTTTATTACTATGGCTTTGTAATATAGTTAGAAATTAGGGAGCATAGTACCTCCAGCTTTGTTCTTTTTTCTCAGGACTTCTCTGGCTATTTGGGGTCTTCTGTGGTTCCGTATACATTTTAGAATTTTTTGTTCTATTTCTGTGAAAAACGTCCTTGGGATTTTGGTAGGGATTGCATTGAATCTGTATATTCCTTTAGGTAATATAGACTTTTTGACAATGTTAATTCTACTAATCCATGAGCACAGAATAGCTTTCCATTTACCTGTGTCTTCTTCAATCTTTTTCCAGAATATCTTATAGTTTTCTGTGTACCGGTCTTATTTTATCTTTTTGTTGTGATTCAAAATGGGATTGTTTTCTTAATTTCTCTTTCTGCTAGCTCATTGTTAGACACTATTTTAGAATGTATTGTCATACTGATGCTAGAAAAATGCCAGATGAAAATTATTTCTAAACTTCACAAAGGTTTCCTTTTCTATACATGCTTTAAAATCCATAGTCAGTTTTACTTCATGTTAATTGAAAAATCTTAAATTTATTTTCCATAATCAAACATGAATATAATGACAGAATATTATTCAGTATCATCTTGTTAGGATTATATGACTATGCCTTATGGGAAAAACTATCCAGGTTATAATGAACTTGCTATTTCTGTATGACAAAAATTATTCTTTCTGAGGAATCATGAAATGTAAAGAATTATTGAAACAATCCCTGTCTCATATTGTACAATTATGCAATGCAATTATGCAGTAAATTCCGATAATTATATTTCAATTGAACTAAAATATTTAATTGAACTAAGGTATTATCACAGACTATTTTCAAATATACACACATATTTTAAATTTCCTCTCATGTACTTACCAAGCGAGCTTAATATTGAACTAGCAATAATCACAAATGCTATTTTGATCTGAGATGGGGTTGGGGTTTGTGATTTTAGAAATTACTGAATTTATATGAGAAGGTGAATTTTATAAGGTCATTTGTTAAAATATAGAGTCACATTTATCTTTTAAGCTTTCCAGAAATGTCCAGGCAGGTCCTACGACACAAATCTGATAGCGGCTTGGATGACACCAGCGGGTTCTGTAACAGCACGTTTCAAGGCCTGTCCCACCCGAGATCGGCCGTGGCTGCCGACACACTGAAGCTGCTGGTAATCGTGGTTTTTCATTCATAAAAATTTCATAAGTGAAAGAGTAGCTTTGGGCAGATTGAGAGCAGGAGAGAGACTAGATCAGCTACTCATTTCATTCTAAATAATTTCCCCAGGAAATTTCCAGTGTTTCTGTAAATGTGGAACTAACCGGCATAATTCAAAATTTTCTGGGGAATTGGGTCTTGAAAGTCAGAACTTCTATGATATGTTAACACAGTGTTCTGTGTTTCATTTCCTTAGGGATCTTCTCTAATGACCTTGCTTTTTTAAAAGTGAGAAAAAGCCAAGTGAAAAGGAACAAGGGAGAGAAAGGGAAAAATCGTCTCACCGAAATCACGTGCAACCTTGGAGACGTTTTAATCAATACACATTTCTGAAGCTTTTAATTTGCAGCTGCACCAGGCAGAATGCTGAGCCGCTGCAATCCAAAACCTTTAGAAGATGGCGCACCACATGTGCACAAAATTGCTTCGTTATCACATCTCTTTTGGAGGCTTAATGTGCAGACGATTCCAGGAAGGATGGTGTGGGAGGTGCTCTTGGGAGTGGGCCTCCAATTCTAGGGTACGCTGAGCACGGGCTGGACTGGCGGTAACGTGGGTGCCACACCCTTACAGGTACCGACCTGGCGGCAGCACCGCTCTCCTCTGTGCCCAGCAGGAAACCTCCAGCAGGCCCGGCACTGTGGCCACTTGGGACATGAGTTGGCTGGCCCTGACGGAGAAGAGGCAGGGTTCTCCTCCCTGTCAGGAGAAGAGAAGGGATACAGGGAGGAAAGGCAGGAGGCAGCTGGAACAGGAGGTGCCGGGACCCTGCTGGGCCTCAGCCGGCTGCTCACCCACCTCCACCCCCAGAACCTCTCTGAGGCCCTCGTTGGGGTGGGCCTAGCTCAGGTGGGCGCTGCAGCCCTTTATGCAGCGGGGGCCCAGAGAAGTCAGAGGACCTGCCCAAGCAGCACACCTGGGCTCTGTCCCTCTTGCTTTACCTCCCTGTCAAGGCTTGGCTGGGACTGACTTTCTGGAGGCATCTCAACCCTCTTGGAGAGACCGGCTAGGACCCACAGTACCTCCCCCAGGAGACAAGGTTTCCTTACAGGCCACGATGCTATGATACGTGTGTGGGATGCTGTGCCAGGCAGGTAACATGGGGGTTACCTGTTAAACATCTGTGCGGAGAACCCGGAGATTCCATGTGGCCCCGTCTGCAGCAGGGTTGGCCCCAGAAGACCACAACTGGGTTCCCCAAGGTGACCTCAGAACTCTCCATGCTGGACGCAGGTGTGAGGAGGATCCATTATCTGGGGAGAATTGATTCAAGCCTATCTTTCGCACCTAGCCCCTGTCCTCTCACTGCCCTGCTCCTTCATGTCTCTTTCTAAATCTCCTGGAAGGGATGCCCCCTCCCCCGGCCCTGGGCTTCCTCTCTGCCTTTGCTCCTCTCCCCGGTCCTCCTGGTTCTCAGCAAAAAGCCACAGACAAGCACACAGGCCCGGGGGACAGTCCGTGGTGGGTGGGGGAGGTGGTGGAGAGAAGCAGAAAGGGTGGGTGGGCTGAGGCATTGGGAAGGTACACAGATGAATCATATGCTTCTTTTGTCACGCGTGTGCACAGACACAAAAGCCTGGAAGGAAGTGCATCAAAATACGGACAGTGTCTGTTTTTGAAATAAACTGTTATTTCTTTCTTACTACAAAAGCAGTACAAACTTATTGGAAAACTGCATAAAATAGATTAGCAAGAAGAATAACATTCTAAGCATCGATAACTTTATTGCCCCGAGATAACCCACTTTTAATACACCTTCCTTGCCGCCCTCCTCCCTCCCCCTCCCACCTTTCCTTCCTTTCTTTTCTCGCTCTCTCTTTTCTGCACCTATCAATTTATCTATTTAACCTACCTACCTACGTGTGCTTTCTGAATTACCTGTCTCCTAACATATTCTGTCACAGAAATATGGTACTATATACCATAACTTGTTTTTCTTGTTACATAGACATTGAGAAGTTCTTTTCAGGTCATGAAACATTTTCTACCATATCATTATTCATAACTACATAGTGTTCCATTGCATGGTTCACCACCCCTTATTTAATCAATTTCCTGTTACTGGACATTTAGGTCACTTCTCAAAATTTTGCAATGATAAATAACATTGTAATGAACATGCTTAGAGTTAAATCCACGATTTTGAACTTAAATTTTAACGTCTTGTTCTCAAAAAGTTGAAAAATTTCAAACACATAGATATATATGCAAAATGTATACATGTGCGTATGTGTGTGTGTGAGTGTGTATATATGTGTACTTATAAAGAACACCGAGGTACTCATCACTCACCTTCAACAACCATGAACTTAGACAGTCTTGGTTTTCCTATAACAGGGGGTGGCAAATACAGCCTATAGGTCAAATCCAGCCCACTGTCTTTCATCTTTTTTGGTAATAAAGTTTTATCGGCACACAGCCAGTTATGACAGAGTGACAGGCAGGAGAGGCAGAACTTACCAGGCCTTCCTGGGTTCACAAAAGAAGTGACATTTAAAACCCCGGGCCTGAACTATCCTGGCAGGCGTTATCGCTGGGGGTTGAGGGCAGAATTGCTGATCTAGAGGTTGCTGGGCACCCACATCACACAGCTGGAGGCCGGCGGATGAAGGGCAGCCCTGTCCTGGGAGCGGATGCTGCGTGTTCCCGCCTCACCTGGGCTGCTAATGCTCGCGCTGCAGCACCGCCCACCTGCTGCCGCCTCCCACGTGCCACACTTTCCCCGCCTGTCCTTGGCCTTCTGGACGCTGCAGGCGGGCTCTGCTCTGGGAGGGGCCCATGGGGGAGGGGCAGGCCGGGTGGGGTGAAGAACCGATTCTGGGCCGGGGAGGGCCTTCGGGAGAGCCCCAGCAGGAGACGGGGTGCCTGCTCTCCCCGCAGCCCCCTTTGCTGGCTTTAAACCTTGACAGCGGGGGTGGGAACCCTGATAAACCTAGGGACTCATACGGACCGGGGGTGTGTAGCTCACTGCCCAGGTGGAGCCTGGGGGTGAGGGCTTCTCCGGGGAGCCCAGCCTGGTCTGGTCCGGGATGGGGGGCGGAGGGGGGGCAGTGGTCCCAGCTGCAGAGAAGGTCCAGGCAGGCCCCAGAGAAGGGCCGGGTGGGACGAGGCGGGGTCCTGACGGCTGAGGGGCGGGCAGAGTCTGGCTGAGGGCACAGCAGCCCTGGGGAGGGTCAGGAAGACCGCAGCAGGGCAGCCTCGCGTGCTCTGGGGGCCTCGCCAGGCCAGCTGCAGATACGCCGGGACCCAGGTTGCACACTCTCTGAGGCTGGACAAGAGTCGTGCTTTCTGGAAGCCGATACCCCCGCAGGTGGCGCCCGGGATCTGGCGTGGACTTGAGGCGCCCCTGGGACCTGAGCCCCACCTGGTGAGCAGGGAAGAATTGGCGGGCATCCTGGACCAATGGACACTGAGATTTAAACCAGAAGTGATTGACTTACCTTCCAGTGGAACGGTTAAGTTTCCCCCCAGTGGTGGAGACCCCAAAATGAAGTTAAATTCAGTTTTAATGAATAAGAAAAGTGACGACGCCCCCTCCCACCCGAGTTGTAGTTAATAGTGCCTAGCCCCGTGCTAACGTGGGTGGTGGGCTGCTGCAGCCCCAGAGGCCGCCTGGTCTGGCCGCGGGCCAGCTCTCCCAGACGTGCTTTGCCTCGTCCCTGGGTTGGAGGGCGCCGTCCAGGATGGAGTCCCCTTTGAGAGCTTGAATTACAAACGGACAATGGCCAGACCATCCACGTACGCAAACAGAACCCTGACCCACAGGCTGCTGTGACCAGCCCCGGAAACCAACCCCTTCTCTGCAGTAACCAGCCCAGGAGGGCAGCTGCTGTGAGTCAGACTCTACTATATAGGAAATCAGACAACTGTCTCTAGGAACCAGTCCAGGAAGTGAAACAATAACCCCTGTAACAAGTGGCCCCATGCAACCAGGACATGATTAATAACTGACAGCATCTCTAATTTCTGTCCCTGTTTCCAACCTTCCAGAGGAAGCCAAATCTGCACCCCAACCAATGACACGGGATGCCCCACTGGTAGTTAGCGCACCCCCACTCCCCTGGGCCCCCAACCTCCTAGCAGGGCTCTCTGGAGCCGCCCCTCGGTCCACCGTAAAGCTCCCCGCTCCCCGCCCGCCTCGAGACTCTGCCAAAGCCAGGTGGTGGCGGCCGAGCCCCTCGCTAGAGCCAGCTCTGGGTGAGCAGGCTTTGTCCTTATTTGGGTGGTCTTTGTTCATTCCGCGCCAGTGTAAGGAGAGTGACGCGAGAAGGGAGGGCCAGGCCACAGGCGCCGCACGCGTGCTCCTGACTGCACGTGTGCAGAGAGCGCAGAGGCGACAAGAACCTCTGAAATGCTCTAGACAGCTCACCCAGCCTCGTCAAGTGGGGCTAAGCTCTCGGCATCCAAGGAGCTGGATCACCGTGGATGCAACAGGAAGTCCTGAGAAGGACCCAGATACAGGGCAGATGATCTGGGCTTGGTCCCATCCCACCATCTCCTATCAGGTACCTTCTGGCAAAATTATTGACCTGCTAGAGCCTCTGTCTCCACCTCTCTGAAATCGGGGTGCCACACTCTTCCCTACCAGGGGGCGGTGGTGCCGATGGGGAGATGATGGTGCAGCTCACAGAAGACCCTAAGCCGTGGTTGTCTTGGTTTCCCCCGCGTGATAGAAACAGCACCCACTGACATTAGCACGAGGTTGTGGACACATGATACTGCTGGCGTGCTAGGTCATTTCCAAGCAGGCCCAGAATGGGACTCAGAGACCTCTCATCCCTAAGACGGTACCATTGCACCTTTGTCTGTCCCCAAGGGCCCTCGGCTGTGGCTCTCAGGTGTGGCTAGAGCTCTGTGTCCCAAGCAGGCCCCTCTGCCACTTGCCTGTCTCCCCATGGCCTTCAAGCTCCATGAGGCAGGCGAGTACCCATCCTGTCCAAATCCCAGCTCCCGGGCAGTGTTGGGTAGAGGGCCGAGACCTCTAAGTGCCATTTAATCACGGAGTGGACATGCCAACCGCCATCCCTGGGCCCAGACGGTGGCTCCTTCCTGCACAATCAGTCCTCAGGCCACCTCCCGGGGAGCTGGCAGGCAGAATTCCTCGGCGGGTTAACAGAAAACTGGGAGGGCATCTTCCCAGGAAAATGGCCCACGTCCTCATGCAGCTGTTCTGGAAAATTACTGAACCGCATAGAAAATGCCTCTCTAAGTCCTCAGATCTGTCTTCTCATCACCCACCAGTGGTCCAGCCTTGGTAGAGGGGCAAAGAGAAGAATGAGGAGGGGTCAGCTCACAGCACCACGGCCGCCCTGCTCCCCTCTGCTCCCACCCCACCGCGGCCTTGCCCGGGGGGCTGAGCCGACCAGAACCAGCAGCAGACTTATTTCGCACACTGTTGTCGGTCTTTAAACGGCTGCCTGTCGCACTGCAGGATGGAGTGTGAGATGCACTTGGATCGACAGTTAGGTGGGCCTCGGCCTCAGATGCCAGGTCAGGGGGCGCAGCTCTGGTGGGGAGTCTGGCCCAGGGAGGAAAGACTGTCTCCCTGCCCGCTCCCCCCACCCCCCACCCCGCCCCGCCTCTGCCCAGCTGCACTCTCTCCGAAGCTGGATCCTGGCAGTCGTGAGGCCTCTCTGCTGGCAAAACAAGGCTGGCAGACCCCTGGGGCTGAGCTGTTGCATACCACTCAGGCGGGGGGGTGGGGGAGGCGGGGGGGGCCGTTCCCTCCCCTTCCAGCACAGGCGCGGGAAATCCGCCAGCTCAGACTCTGAGATGCCCCGAAAGACCACCTGGTAGGAGTGACGTCAGACCCTCAGGAGCCGCGCAGGGACTTAGGCTCGGTTTGGTTGGTGGACAAAGCACCAACAGAACACGCCTGGGACTGAACTTCTTTCAGCCGGACCGAGATGTGGGCTTTACTTGGGTTACTCCTCCTGGGGGTGCTGGGGGGCAGCTGGAGGGGTGACGACCTATTTTTAAGACTCCAGTGGAAAAGTCTTCTCACAGCTGTGAAAAT
This sequence comes from Physeter macrocephalus, assembly GCF_002837175.3. Taxonomy (NCBI): domain Eukaryota; kingdom Metazoa; phylum Chordata; class Mammalia; order Artiodactyla; family Physeteridae; genus Physeter; species Physeter macrocephalus. The sequence goes on from NC_041215.1 coordinate 137,273,857, forward strand.
ACTCTCCAGGGTCAGTCCTCCTGGCTTGCGCTTGGAGTCTCCGTTACCGTTGGTGGCAGTGTTTGTTCCAGAGCCAGGGAAGCTTTCCCCTCTTCCCTGAAAGAGCCCGGGGTGGAAACACGACCCAGAGGCCTAAAACACCGAATGATTTTTATACCCTCCCGTGGATCGTAAAGTGAGCTCGGGCCCCGCCTGCCAGCTCTTTCCCTTTGGCATTTTTCGAAACATCTGGAGCGATCGCAGAGATTCCATTGCTGACGCCCACCCGGAGGCAGCGATCGCTGTTTTGTTCTGCTCGTTTGCAGTGCTCGCCTGGCAAGCACTTTATCGGAGAGCTGGAGAAATAGAATCTGGGCCTCTGGATAAACGTCCATAAAAATCTGAAATCCACACGCGCCCTTTGGTCCCTGCCGTGATGTTCCACGTGGGACATCCGGAAGCGTCCATAGCCTACATTTTCTAGTTTAAACTCTAAGCTCCCATTACAGATTGCCTCACAAAACCTTCAGCTAGGGCCTCAGAATCACATTTATGGAGGGTTTTTAATCTGCACGGTATCCTCATGTGCATTTTTCTGCCTCCGTTCCTTCCATGGTCCTGGAGGAGGGGGGAGGGCAGACTATCTTGTCTTACACGTGAGGAAGCAGAAGAAACTCAGAGGTTTTGGGATCTGCCCACACCACTCGTTGCTACAAGTCAAAAGATGTCTCAGATACAAAGAGGCACCTGTGTGGTCAGAGGGGAAGCATCTAAAGGGAACTTGCTCCTGTTCCCAGGTACGAGTGTTGAAACGGGCTTCCGCTAGGCTTTGTGTGTCTCTATGATCGCTTTGATTGGTACCCATCAAAAAAGGTCCTTTCTGTTGATTTTCTTCAGCAAGTTGTAATCATAGGCTCTCTTCTCTCTCTTTCTCAGGGGGAATACAGTCTCACTCAGGGAGAGGATAAAGCACAAGTTATCAGGGGGCTAAATCTGCACTGCCATTATGTGATGTATTCCACCCCTCCCCCAAAGAAAAGCCAACTTCTGACTCAGCACTCTTGTGGGTTATCTGGATTTTGTGTCCTTTATGGCAAGTTGTTCAGCATTCCTGAGCCCCAGGCACCCGCTCTGCAGCCTGGGGGCGGTGCTAGGAGAGGACCTACCCTGAGTTCAGCTGGGAAGATGCCGTGAGCTCACACATGTGCAGTGATCGTCTTAGCGGCTGCTGACTATCTCGTGTGTGTAGTGAGACAGCGTGAGTGGGCGGAGAGGGCAGAGGCAGAGAGAGGAGCCAGATGCAGCTTCCTGACTGAGGCTGAACGTGAGCTCCGGGGTCAGACACGGACCTGTCTCCACAGGACCAGGCAGGATGGCGCGGAGAAGTGAGACTCTGACACTTCGGGTTCCCGTGGATTTTGCCCTGGAGCCAGTGGTGTGCTGGTAAATGCTTAATGACCAGCTCTCTGAAAAGTAAAAAGCCCTGATTTGTAGCGTCTGCCGATTTCTCTGGTGTAAATCCTCCCAGGGTGGCAGATGTCAAGCTACCAACAGCAGAGCTGGGACGATGCACGGGCAGCTCTTAGGAGCCCAGGCTGCCTCTGGGACGGCACTGGAAGGGCATCTGACACCAAGGGCGGGGGTCAAGGGAGGGGAGTCCACGGCCACTTCACATCCATCGTCTCAGGGGGTCCTCTTCATGGCCTCACAACGAGGGACTCTTGGAGCAGGAACAAATGAGCTCTGGGGCTCCACTGCCGGGCGCACCTTGTGGGCATGTCGGCTGCGACCAGCCTCTCTGTGCCCAGGTGTGGCCATGGCACCTCGGCACCAAGGAGCTCGGGGGTCACTTGTTTCATCTCTGGATCAAAGCGGGACTCTCTTCTTTAAGAGATACGCTGGGGAGGTGGTCCTGTAGCTCCCTGCCTTTCATGAGGCCCTGGTGTTGCTGGACAGTCTGGCTCATTGGAGGAATTCCTTCCTCTTTCCCTTCCTCCCTCCCCCCCTCTGGGGGCTGCAGCTCCACCAAACGTCCCCTCCGTCTTCCACACGAAAAGCCTCTGATGTTTGACAGCAGAGCATCAGCCCAAATAGGGGCCTCGAGACTGGGAAGAAGGCGTTGCTAAGGGAACTGATGCGTACCCCCAATCCACATTTCTGAACTGAAACGCGTTCCCCCGTGTACACAGATCAACAATCTGGAAAATTTTAAAATCCTTACACATTGAATTCTTGCAGCAAACAAGCTCTGAAAATCGCCCATGATAACAACCAGGGGCCGGTGCCCATTTTCCTGACACCCCTTCCCTGCCTGTCCTTCCTTCAGGGCCCTGCTGGCGGGTCACAGGGTCCCCACCATTGACACCCTTGGGCTAATTTTCCAGGCTCTGCTATTTTTCTTTCCTCTCACCTTCTCACATCGCTGTTTTCCTAACCAAAGCCTCTGGCCAGTGCCCTCTACCTGGGGCTGCCTTAGCACCTTTTCTAGCCGCCCTCTCGGTCTCGAGGCCTCTTTTGTGCCATCCTTCAAGGCCCAGTCCGAGGCCCAGCTCTCTCATTCATAAACCACCGGAGGCTGTGTCTTCTTCACGTGGCTCCTTCCCGACTGCTGTGAGGTCACGCGGAGCCCTGCCTCACCAGGCAGGGAAGACTGGTTCGCTCACCGATGGCTCACCCTCTGGGGAGTCCTGACAGCTCTTCTCCCATATCCACGGACGTCCAGGATACCAGCCCTGGAGTCAGATGGGCGGGGCCCCGGCCTGCCACCTCCACGCTGTGTGTTTAAACCTCGTCTGTTGTGAAAAAGAACACACTTGAGAAAGATGAGTCAAATGCCAGGGTCTGGAGTCATGCATTATGTGGCGTGAACCACCCAGGTGGAGAAACGGAGCCACGTCAAGCCCCAGAAGCACAGGTGATCGCTGTCTAAATGGATAAGACCAGGGGAAGGGTGAGGAATTTGAGAGCTCCCTGTCGTGCTATGTCAGTAAAGCTCTTTTTGGCCAGCGTAGCTCACTGAGCACTGACTGGGTTTCCCCATCCAGCAAACGGAGTCGGCGGCTGTCACTACCCGATCCATCCTTGGGTGTACTGGGCAAATCACTGAAAGTAAGGAAACCTCTGATGTGGGTGCCAGGAGCCAGGTGTCGTCTTTAGTTCTGTTAGAGGTGGCCCCTTCGGCTGAAATAGCAGAGAGCAATTTAGATTCCCTTCAAACCATCAGAAGCCTCTTCCTTTCTTATTTCAGGAGGCCTTGACTTCTACATCCTTGAAGGAATACTGGTGTTTTGAAACAGTCCAGCCTCTGGCTTTGTGAAATCCAACCTGAATCCCCACGTTAATGAAGTGAATCATATTTGGGCTAACGGTCCCTTTGTTCCAGGGAGAAAATGATTTCTACTGAGTGATAATCTATTTAAAAATGATTACATCTGATTAGCCGTTCTTTTATCTTCCACCAGTGCCTATACTTTAATAATGTCTTAAGGAAGAACATTTAGTAGGGGTGTGCAAGAAAAAGGAAACGTTTTCCTTGGCTGACCTTGAAGGAGTCCTCTGGGATTGGTTCATTTTCCGGAATGCCTAAGGCTTGGAGTTGTGAAATGTGTTATGCCTCCCTGACTCGTGGGCACCTAAACTTTGCCTGTTGTATGTGGCAAACGTCTTTTGCCCTCCTGCCAATCCGAGCATGTCGCGATGAGCTTGGCTGCTGTGTGATCCCCTTCCAGCTGAAAGCCTTCTGCACCAGAGAAGGTTGGTATTTGCATAGCAATTAGTTTGTATTCCTACACAAATTTTCATGGATTCAAGTTCTTCATAGAAAGAATGAACCACAGGGTAAACTGAACCACAGATTAAAGGGCTCATGTCAGGCAATTCTTTGAACAGTTTTTGATGATTTGGAACCATCATTATTTGTAATATTCTCTGAAAAGCCAGCAAATAATTGTTTTCCCCCTACTGATTTTGTTCTTCTCCTCCTAGCAAATATTGATTCTCTTCCCCCCCTCCAAACTCGGTCCTGAATGGAACTGAAATTAACAGGGCTGCTTTTGTTTTAATACAATGAACAAAAACTTGTGTTTGGAGGGTTCTTGTCCTGCCAAAACATCTGTGCATGGTCCAGATGGCAACCGGGTTCTGGAAATAGGGCCTGTGAGTTAGACGCTTCTGCCGAGTCAGCAGAGAGAGGGAATATGATGAATTTTTATAGGCGCTACAAAAATAGTAACTTTTGAAAACTTCTTGGCAACAGAGGGCTTTTTTTTTTTTTCTAATCTGCTAAGAATGTGGGACTTCCCCATTAGATAACTAAGTAGAGAAAAGCCCAATTTATCATCAGAAAGTCTGCTCATAAGTACTGCTTTAACAGTTTGTATCTTTAACATATATTAACATGGACGATGTCACTATGTGAGAGGTATTGATATTTCCTACTTATTGGTGGTAGAGCTATTCTAACCTCTAGGAATTTTTCCTTGCATTAGAAGGAAGTTATTATAAAGGGGGACTTTATTTGTCAGGAATGTCAAGTGGGGAGATTTTTGTAAAAGATATAGAGGAATTCCCAGGTTGTGTCTTAGAAACTTTTTCTTTGTTATTCTCAGCATTTCCCAAACTGCCAAAACTTTCAGCTTCTTGGATGGGACCCGTAGCTTAAATATGTCTGAGAAGTGGCAAGAGGCCCTGATGGTTTTTTCTTCAACTTGCAAAACTTTACGGAGTGCCGGATGTGTACCATAGACCACGAGTAAATGGCAAAGGACAAAGAAAGGAGGGTATAAACTCATCATGTTGCCTGCAGTTCAGTTTCCTAGACAGTGTCAGGTCCTGGAGTTAATTGTGTGATTTAATTCTTAAAAAGACGAGTGTCTTAATGCTGTCCTGGCTGTGGGAGAATGGTCTGCCCTTCCTTCTCAGAAAGCAAGTGTCTCCCAATTCATTATGACAGGGTTTTGAACTTCAAATCAAATTATTCTAGGTATACTTTTGTATTTCACTCCTTTGGTTCAAAATTGTATTTGTGAGTCTTATTCAAGTGTGGTTGTTGTTTGTTTATTTTTATTGCTGTAAGTATTCCAGTATATTGGATTCGTACAGTTTACTTATCTGTTCTGTTTTTTGATTGAATTTTCCAGTGAAGTTCTCTAGATCTGGAGTATTATTTGAGGGAGAAATTTTTATTTATCATTCAGTTTCTTTAACGATTATAGGCTTTCCATTTCTTCTTAAGTGTTGACAAGTTTTTATAAATTTCCCATTTCATCTAAATTTTCAAACTTATTTGCAAAAATTATTGGATTTCTTAAATAATATCGTTATTATCTTTCCCATATCTGAAGACCTGTCATGATGTCCCTTTTCTCATTTTTGACATTACCTATTTATGCCTTCTTTCTTTATTCCTAATGAATCTCACCAGAGTATTGACACTAATATTAGTTTTTTCAAATAACCAATGTGTATATCTGCTCTAATAAATGTTTTCTTTTTTATTCTCTTAATCCGTAGTCCTTTTATTATTCTTTGTTGATATTTTTGTTGTATTTATTTTGGTGTTCTTTTCCAAATGTCCTGAGATGAATGGTTAGCTCATTCATTTTTAGTGTTTTTTTCCCTCAGAGACATTATGAGGCTATATTTTGCCCTCTAAATACAGCACTACCTACATCTCACAATTCTGTTAAGTAATGTTTGTTGTTGTTCAGTACAAATAATTTCCAATTTCTCTTGTGATTGTTTCAAACCTATGGGTTATTCAGAAGCATATTGATTTCCAATAATATGTGGATTTCTATCTATCTTTCTATTATTACAGGCATACTTCATTTTATTGCATTTCACTGTATTGTGCTTTGCACATATTACGTTTTTGCAAATTGAAGGTTTGTGGCACCCCTGCTTTGAGCAAATCTATTGGTGTCATTTTTCTAATAGCATTTGCTCACTTTGTGTCTCTATGTCACATTTTGGTAATTCTCACAATATTTCAAAACTTTCATTATTATTTTGTTATGTGAGCTGTGATCAGTGATCATTGATGTTACTACTGTAATTGTTTTGGGGCACCATAAAAGATGGTGAACTTAATTGATAAATGTGTGAATCTGACTGCTCTACTGAATGGCTGTCTCCTCATCTCTCTTGCTTCCTTCCAGCCTCCCTATTCCCTGAGACACAACGATATTGAAATTAGGCCAATTAAAAACCCTACAATGATCCCTAAGTGTTCAAGTGAAAGGAAGAGTCACAAGTTTCTCACTTTAAGTCAAAAGCTAGAAATGATTAAGCTGAGTGAGGAAGGCCTGTCAAAATCTGAGACAGGCCTAGAGCTAGGCCTCCTGTGCCAAAGTTAGCCAAATTGTGAAAGCAAAGGACAAGTTCTTGAAGGAAATTAAAAGTGCTGCTCTGATGAACACATGGACAATGAGAAAGTAAAACAGCCTTATTAGGGGAAAGTTTTAGTTGTCTGGATAGGAGATCAAACCAGCTACAACATTCTCTGAAGCCAAAGCCTAAGCCAGGGCAAGATCCTAACTCCCTTCAATTCTGTGAAGGGCAAGAGAGATGAGAAAGGTGCAGAAGAAAAGTTTGAAACTAGCAGAAGTTGGATCATGAAATTGAAGGAAAGAAGCCATTTTTATAATGTAAAAGTGCAAGTTGAAGCAACAGGTGCTGATGTAGGAGCTGTAGCAAGTTATCCAGAATTATCTTATCTAGCTAAGACAATTCATGAAGGTGGCTACACCGTACAATAGATTTTCAATGTAGATGAAACAGCCTTCTATTGGAAGAAGATGCCATCTAGTACTTTCATAGATAGGAGAAGTCAATGCTTGGCATCATAGCTTCAAAGGACAGGCTGACTCTCTTGTTAAGGGCTAATGCAGCCAGTGACCTTAAGGTGGAGCCAATCTTCATTTATCATTACAAAAATCCTAGGGTGCTTAAGAATTATGCTAAATGTACTCTGCCTGTGCTCTAGAAATGGAACAACAAAGCCTGGTTTACTGTTTACAATGTGGTTTACTGAATATTTTAAGCCCACTGTTGAGAACTGCTGCTCAGAAAAAAAGGTTCCTTTCAAAATATTACTGCTCATTGACGGGGCACCTGGTCACTCAAGAGCTCTGATGGAGATGTACAATGAGGTTAATGTTGTTTTTATGTCTGCTAACACACATCCATTCTGTAGCCCATGGGTCAAGGGGTAATTTTGCGTTTCAAGTCTTGTTACTTAAGAAATACCTTTTGCAAGGCTATAGCTGCCGTTGATGATGATTCCTCTGATGGATCTGGGCAAAGTCAACTGAAAACCTTCTGGAAAGGATACACCATTCTAGATACCATTAATAACATTTGTGATTCATAGGAAGCAGTCAAAATATTAACACCAATAGGAGTTTGGAAGAATTTGATTCCAACCCTCATGGATGACTTTGAGGGGTTCAAGACTTCCGTGGAAGAAGTAACTGCAGATGTGGTGGAAACAGCAAGAGAGCTAGAATTAGAAGTGGAGCCTCAAGATGTCACTGAATTGCTGCAATCTCATGGTACAACTTAAATGAGATGATGAGTTGCTTCTCATGGATGAGCAAAGAAAGTGGTTTCTTGAGATGGATCTACTCCTGGTGACAATGCTGTGAAGACTGTTGAAATTACAACAAAGGATTTAGAATATTACATAAACTTGGTTGATGAAGCAGCAGCAGGGTCTGAGAGGATTGAGTTTAATTTTGAAAGAAGTTCTACCGTGGGTAAAATGCTATCAAACAGCATTGCATGCTACCGGGAAATCGTTTGTGAAAGGAAGTGTCAATCGATGCAGCAAACTTCATTGTCTTATTTTAAGAAATTCCCACAGTGACCCCAACCTTTAGCAACCACCACCTTGATCAGTCAGTAGCCATCAACATCGAGGCAGGACCCAAGCCAGCAAAAAGATTATGATTAGTTGAAGGCTCAGATGATGGTTAGCATTTTTCAGCAATAATGTATTTTTAATTAAGGTATGAACTTTAAAAAATATATAATGATATTGCACACTTAATAGACTGCAGTATGGTGTTAACGTAACTTTTACATGCACTGGGAAACCAAGATATTCATGACTCACTTTATTGTGATATTTGCTTTATTATGGTGGTCTGGAACCAAACCCACAATATCTTTGAGGTCTACCGGTACTTTGTAGCTTAATCTCTGTAGTGAGAGAACTTGCCCCCTGTAATTCATCCCTTGCTCTATGGCGCAGTATATGGTCAATTAGAAAAAATGTCCCATATGGATTTGAGAAAAATGTGTATTCTGCTGTTGATGGGCAGAATTCTCGATATATGTTCATTAAATGTGTTAATTTTACTGTACAAACCTGTATACTCACAATTATTGATCTGCTTTATTTATCTATTACTGAAAAAAGTGTGTTGAAATCTCCTATTATGAGTATATATTTGTCTGTTTCTCTGAGGTCCTGTTAACATTCCCTTTGTATGTTTCAGTGCTATGTTATGAGGTGCATACAAATGTAACACTTCGTTGTCACGTATTTTATTTCTATTTTTTAACTCCAGAGTACGTTGTTATGGTCATTTAGTCAGTTTATTTACATCACCCATATATGTTCTTTGCTCCTTGAGGTTTAGATGTTCATTATTTTGCTAACACCTCTAAGTAGATGGTTTTCTTATATTTTATCTAGCTTTTCTATTTGTCCTCAGAGTGGAGGGTTTTTTACAATTACCTAGTTTGCCATTTCTGGCATCGTAAGTCATTGTATCATTAAACATATATATCTTTTGGTTAACGACTTCTAATTTAATTGCTCTGTGCTAAGAAAACTTCATTTATATGACAGTTTTGTTTTTGTTTTTGTTTTTGTTTTTTTGCGGTACGCGGGCCTCTCACTGCTGTGGCCTCTCCCGTTGCGGAGCACAGGCTCCGGACGCGCAGGCTCAGCGGCCACGGCTCACGGGCCCAGCCGCTCCGCGGTGTGTGGGATCCTCCCGGACCGGGGCACGAACCCGTGTCCCCAGCATCGGCAGGCGGACAGGGAAGCCCCTGTATGACAGTTTTTGAAATTTGATGAAACTTGGTTTATGATCTAGCTCATGGTCAATTTTTATTTAAGTGCTTCATGTGTGCTTGGGGAAAATGCATCTCCTCTAACTGTTAAGGGTCTATTTCTACATGTGCCTTATAAACAAAGCATTTTATGAATACATTCTAATAGTCTAGATACTTATGAACTTTAATCTTTTAAAGCTATCAAGAAAGGTATACTGAAGACTATTACTGTAAAGTTTATTTAGTCAAAATTTCCTTATAGTTCTCAAACTATGTAAAGCAAAAGTCAGTAGACTGTTTTATTAGGTTCCTAAACGTTCCCAGTCTGCCATACTTTCAGAATTCGCCCATCCTCTCAAATTTCCTGGTGACTGTGAACTTGGCTTCCTAAAGAGTTTTTTCACGTTTTAGGCATATTTGTCTCACTAGAGTCACCGCCCTTGCCACCCACCTGCCTCTTCTTCACCCCGATGCTGCACCCCATGCTTCTGTTGAGTTTGTGTTGCCTGCCCACGTGGGTAGGCCATGTGGGCTGCATTGCATTTCCTCATCAAGCTGTCTCTCTGCTTTCTCCACCCCTGCCATGTGGGCTGCATGGCTGGGCTGAGTCTAGTGAGTGTGTGGAGGTGTGGGCTTGCTGGAGACTTCCCTCTAAATGCATGGCCACGAATGGTCCCCCAGCAAGCTCGGGTGTTGTGGAGGTTCCTTGTGGCAGAGATCTCACTTCACTCACGGTGCTGTCCTTTCCCAGTCGCCCTGGTGCGAGTGCTTGGCCAGCTGCTCCGGACATGGGTCGCTGGTGGAATTCCCACGTCCTGCCTTTGCTTCCCAGTAGCTGCTTCCAGATCGTCCTTCCATGCCTCTCCTTTGCTGGTGCAATCTCCGGGGCTTCTGTGTCTGCAATGAGATATCTTTGCAGAGGCATGGAAGGGAGGCATGGCCGTGGAGTCCAGGCATTAGGGAGGCCCTTTGCTTTCCCTGCATTTGTCCTGGTGGCCTCTGTTACAGAGGGGATGCCCACTCTTCTCCGTATCTTTGCTCAGCAGGGGCTGTGCCTGGGGGAGAAGGAGCCACTGACCGCTGCCCCCTGCTGCTTGGCATGGCTCACAAAGTGTGTCCATGTGGACCTCTCAGACTGTCCCCAGCCTGCCCTGGCCTCCAGGCCCTCCAGCTCCAGGCTGGGGGGTTTCGCATAGTTACCATCTCATTGCACGGACCATGGGTGAGATTCAGATTGCCCCGACCCATTTTGTGCTCAACTCATCCTATCTGTGTCATGCGTTGCAGAGATTTCTCAAAGTCTGTTTCATTTGCAATCCTCTGTTTCCAGGTGTTACTACAGATTGTATTTCAGTTTACATTTATTTGGTCATTTCAGTGGGTTTTCAGACAATGGAAGCAAACACACGGGCACAAGATGTTTGAGGTCTCGAGTGGTCTTTTTGGATCAGAAAAACAAACAGCAAATGAACACACACCCCTGATGGCTGACCAAGAGCTGCAAAATAGCAAATCGATGCCCCACGGGGTTCTGTGAGTGGAGAACAGGGCCTGAGCGCCAAGCTCCCCGCCACGTCCCCTCCCTGGAGCCTCAGCTTACCTGTCTCTCTAGCTGCAGAGGTGCACCAAAGGAGAAAGCACAGGTGAAAGGCAAAACCCAGACAGGCTCGTTTCAATTCTAGCTGCCACTGCCAGCGAGGTATTTAATAATGGGAAATGGGAAAAATCAGAGGAGAAATTTCATATAAAGAAAGTAGGGGGCTTCCCTGGTGGCGTAGTGGTTGAGAGTCCGCCTGCCGATGCAGGGGACGCGGGTTCGTGCCCCGGTCCGGGAGGATCCCACGTGCCGCGGAGCGGCTGGGCCTGTGAGCCGTGGCCGCTGAGCCTGCGCGTCCGGAGCCTGTGCTCCGCAACGGGAGAGGCCACAACACTGAGAGGCCCGCGTACTGCAAAAAAAAAAAAAAAAAAAAAAAGTAGGGGCAGTCAGCTCGGACTGAATCTGGCTCCGTCTGAAGCCCAGGCAGCCATCCCTTCCCTGCTGGAGACGTCCACATGCTCTGCAGAGTGACTCCCAAGGGCCATGTGTGTTCTGGGGGGCGGCGGGCCCAGGCTCGAGGAACGGAAGTAGATGAACAGACCTCGGATGGATGGAGTCTGTCTACACACCGCTCTCTATTGACCAGGGAAATGGAAGGTGTGGGGAGGAGGGAGGAGGTTCCACAAAACCCCAGACCTGGCAAAACAGACCACGGTCAGCTCCGGGTCATCTGCTTGGGTGTTAATTGTGGGGAAGACACAGTAGAGTCCCCTAGATTGGTGGTTCTGAAGTCTAAACCTGCACACAAATATCTTGGGGATCTTATCAAAATGCAGATTCTGATTTGGTGGGTGTGAGGGTGTGGCCCTGGGCCAGGGGCCCGAGAATCTGCATTGCCCACACGCTCCCAGGTGACGCGGAGGCTGCTGGTCTGCGGACCACAAGGCTGCTCTTGAGCGCGAGGTACCCTAGGAGCCCCTCCGCCCCGTGGCAGAGCTCCGCACAGACCAGTGCCTCCTAAGCCTGGTCCTGACTCTTCTTGTGCCCGTGTGGATGCATAACATTTGGTCTATTTGTTTGAAAACAGTCTCATTGCTTGAGATCAGTCCTGTTTTCCAGATGACAGAATTGTTTGTGGATATTCTCTGGAAATATTATTATTACCTTTGGATTCTCAAAGGCGTCCACAGCTGCGATTATTGCCATCAATGTCGTCGATGTTGGCGTAATCACTAAATGCCTTTGTAGTTTTGCAAATTACTCCTCATCTTTAGAAATAACAGCAGGTAATTGTAACAACGCAGCTCGCCTTCCCCTGGGCCCCGGGTGGCCTAACGGATCGCTCCGGTCCCATTAAGTGGAGATGATAATCACGAGATTATTGCCCCCCAAAGCTTAGGGAGGAGCTGGGGAGTATCGATCCATTTCCGTTCTTGGAATTTCCTGGCTGCTTTTAATCCCGGCAGACAGAAGACAGTGCCCTGTGTGTGTCTGCGCTTCCCACCTTAACCAGGGAACAGGCGCCCTGCTTGGCATTTTATTGCTGGAGTAGAGGTCACAGGTCAGTCGTTCGAATCAGGTGATCGTGGCCACCGGGGACTCACTTGTAACAGGAAATCCTCCCATTTCCTCGCAAAATTGTCCAATGATAGATAACAACTTGCTCCTACAGTCTCCCGACTTCCCACCCAGCGGACGGAGGGGCTGGTGGCACACGGTTTGGAAAACACAGAGCAGGTTCTCAGGCCAGCACATGTGTTCCTGTGGCCCCAGAAGGTGCATCCAGGACCCCAAGAGAAGTGGCTCCGGCCGGTCGCCAACGCCCTACTGTGTCCGAGCCTGGAGCTCCCTGCGGGTGTAACCAGTATTCCAATTCCACGCTTGGCGCTGCCCCCGACGGCCGACTTCAAACACTGGCTCTTCATTTCGCTGCAGCCGCGGCTCCGGTGCCATGAGAAGCTGCCACAATCCGGGTGGCTGGGGGCTCTCGTGCTTCTCATTCGGATGCTCCGTGGGCCCCATCACTGCTGCAGTCCTGCCTGGAGAGTGGCCGTGGCCCCCTTGCCTGGTGGCCCTGCATCGCTGGGCCCCAGCGGCGCAGGGCGAGGCCTGTTGTCGTAGGGGGACCGCCCCCCCAGGCTCATTCTTCCGCGGGTTTGTGTTTTAAATTACCTTCCTCCCTAAGAGCGTGTTTTATCCCCACTCTAAAAGCCGTTGTCAGATGTGTTAATTCACGTGTTTAAACAGATATTTAGCAACCGGCAGAAGATCAGCTAAACATAGGTCATCTTTCTAAATAGGCTCTTGGACGTCAGGCTGTGCTCACGGCTCCTGACACGGAGCTCGGGTGGCCACTGGCCACGGGAAACCGCCTTGCAGGGCAGGAGGGCCCGGGTGCATGCACAGGAGGTGTGAGCTGGGAACACGGAGGTCCCCGGGCCCCCAGAGAAGAGCTGGACATCATGCTGGACGTGTATCCTACCCTGCTTTTGGGGCCTGTTTCGGGGTCCCTGTTTCTGGGGTCCTGCACCCATTACCGACGGTTCCAGAGCTCCCCTTTGGCTCTTGACCTTGCTCTCTGTAAGACAAGGGGTTTGGACTGCATGTCTCAGAAACTCCCTTTAAACGAAGCCCTCGTGCGCCCTGGGAAGTGGGGTGGGGCGGACTGAGAGGTGGGGACCTCTCGGAGGGAGTCGGGGCTGGTCCAGGCGCATCTGAGGCGCCGGGGGGCAGCCCAGAGCCTTCGTTCCAGGCCAGGACAGATGCCCCAGCCGCCCCTGGGAGAGGGCGTGCCTGGCTGCTTCGGAAGCACAGCCCGCCCAGGAGGAGGGACTGTCTCCCAGGGGTGCAGGAGATGCCCTTTGCTCCCCGCCACCTGGAACGGAGAAAGTACGGACTCTGAGTGGGGGCCTGAAGCTGATGCCGCCGCTCTGGCAGGGTGACATCGCAGAGGTGGCTCCTTGGTCCCCCGCCCGCTGGGCCACAAGCCTGGCAGCTCCACTTGGCAGAAGCAGCAGAGCCGACAAAGGTGAGAACGCCCCGTGGACTCTAGGGGCTCCCAGGGACCAAGAGCCTGGGTCGCGGGGGCTCAGCCCTTGCGCCCCGCCCTGTGGCAGGTGTGGCCAGTCCCGCGGATGCTCCCCCAGAACCCTTCTCCGCCCGAGGCTCCGGGCGGCCTCCGCCAATCAGTCAGAACTGGCAGACAAGGTGGAACCTATTCGCCATCTCAGCAGAGGTGGGGGGCTGCCGCCCTGGGGGTCCTCACAACTGCCGTTCTGGAGGAGAAGGGGCCGGGGCCTGCAAGGCAGGGGAGGTGGGGCTGTGACCGTCACCTGGGGGAGTGGGAGGGTGGCTGAACTGCGGTGACACGGGGGGCGGAGCCGAGAGTGGTGGCGGCAGCACGGGGGCTGCCTTGCCCCGGACCTCGGACCGGGAGCCAAGGGGCGCCCCGCAGCGACGAAGGAGCCTGGACAGGGGGCAGATGTGTGGTGAAGTCGTCCACTCCAGGGGCCGTGGGCCCTCCTCGTGAGCTCCGACGAGAGGCTGGGTGGGCTTGTCTATGCTGGGAGATCCCAGCGGGAGGCCGAGGAGGTCAGCGAGGGCAGCCTCAGGGTAAAGGGAGAGACCCACGCAGGCACGTAGCTGCCTGCGCGCGGGAGCAACGCGAGGTGGAGACAGTGATGGGGGACACAGAGGTGGCATTTCTAAGTGCTCGCAAGTGGCACTCAGGCTGCTGGCCATCAAGAAGCCATTTGGATTAGAAAACTCTGGGCTGCACCTCTGTGTGTGGGGCTGGGAGATAAGAGGCTCTGGGCAGGGAGATGGCAGGGGACAGGCGGCGTGCCCAGAAGCGCTCACAGACACCTGCGGGTACCTGGTGGGCACCTGAGGGCACCTGGTGGGCATCTGGCTGGCATCTGGTGGGTACCTGAGGGCACCTGGTGGGCACCTGGCTGACCCGCGTGCAGACCTCATCGCTCCCTTAACCCCCTTCCACGTCACCCCAGGACTTCTGTGAGTTGTGAGGAGCTCAAGGCTGGGAAGGAGAGAGGCTGTAGTCTCTCATCTCTCCCCTCTGAATAAGCCACATGGAGTAAGTTAAGACCAAAGTTCTCATGTTCTGTGCCTCTCGGCAAAGGTTTGTCAAAGCCCACACAAGGTGGCGGTTTGAAGCGCCCGTGCCACTTTAATCTTTTACGGCCAGTCTCCACTTGGTTCCACATGCTCCAGGGCCGCCCTTCCCCACTTGCCCGTCGCCTCGGCCCCATGCAGCTGCAGCCCCGTCATCAGGGGAGCAGCTCATTCGGAGAGGCGGGTGCTGAGCGGAGGGGCTGAGCCATGCCGGTGGGTGTGGCTTTCATCTCAGGACCGGCTGGCGGACACCAAGGCCCTTTCCTGGCTGTGGTCCCCCACGGCGCCCCGCTCCAGCGTTCACCTCTGGTCCTGGGGCAGGCAGCCCGGGTGCGCCCCGCTCACTTCTCCCCCACGTGGAGAATGTCAGGGTGCTAGTTACTTGTAGCAGGACTCAGCTTTACTCGTAGCAAAGGAACCAGCACAGGAGAGGGACAAGAGCCCCTGGGGACACTCCATGGGGAGCCTAGTGGGTGCCCCTGGGCCCTGCCTGGGTAGGAAGTGTGACATGCCTGCATCTCGGATGTCAGACTTGGTCCTAGACTGACAGGCAGGCACTCCTGCCCTGCCTGGGCTTGGGTGTGTCCTCGGCTGAGTCACGGAATGAGGGGCCGGGCCGAGGGTGACAGAGGTGGCCTTCACGGTGGGGCAGGGTAGGCCCCTCTGAGGAGGTGGCATTGGCGTTGGGACCTCCCCTTGTGCAGAGTGCACGGCTTGGCAAGGCCTGAGGCGGATGATGTTCCAGGAGGAAGGAGCTGGGGCTGAAGGAGCGAGAGTGGCGGATGCGGTGCGAGGGGTGAGCTGGAGCTGGTGCGGCTTCTCCGAGGGACGGTGGGGACTGGGGGGCCCCACGGGGAGGTGGGGACCGAGGGGGAGTTTGAAGCAGAGGGGGTGACATGATCTAATTTTGTGCTAAAATGTCCACCTGTGCTGCTCTGGGAAGAATCGCCCGTGTGCGTGTGTGTGCGCGTGTGTGTGCGTGCGTGTGTGGTGCCGGGTCAAGAGTGGGGCGCCGGATGGACCTAGAGATGATCGTACTAAGTGAAGTGAGTCAGACAGACAAAGGCAAACGTCGTATGATATCATTTACACGTGAAATCTGAAAAAATGATACAAATGGATTTGTATACAGAACAGCAGTAGACACACAGACATAGAAAACAAACTCATGGTTACCAAAGGGAAAAGGAGGGGGGAGGGATAAATTAGGAGTTTGGGATTAATAGATACACACTACTATATATAAAATAGATAAACAACAGGTCCTGCTCTATAGCACAGGGAACCATACTCAATATCTTGTAGTAACCTATAATGGAAAA
Organism: Physeter macrocephalus; assembly: GCF_002837175.3. Taxonomy (NCBI): domain Eukaryota; kingdom Metazoa; phylum Chordata; class Mammalia; order Artiodactyla; family Physeteridae; genus Physeter; species Physeter macrocephalus. The sequence continues at coordinate 137,289,892 of NC_041215.1, forward strand.
GAATCTGAAAATGAATGTGTAATATATATATGTATATTTATAATTGAATCGCTTTGCTGAACACCTGAAACTAACACACTGTAAATCAACTCTACTTCAACAAGATTTTCTTAAAAAACAGAGTGGGGTGCAGGGCCGCCCTGGTGAGAGACGACAGAAGCCCCCTTGAAGAGGTCGTGAGTCACGGGGACCACATTCTGTGCTGGTTTTGAAGTTCGTTCTGGGACCGTTGGCTCATGGGGCAGGTGTAGCTGTGAGAGGAGAATGGAGGTCAACACCGGTGCCCAGATTTCATGTCTGAGCAAACGAAGGTAGGGAGTGAGCCAGAGCAGACGTGTGCGAGAAGCAGGTATGGGATGGAAAGCCAAGAGCTCCCTTCTGGATGTTTTCCTCGACTGGGTTCCCTGGAAACCGGCCCTGAGATGGAGGCTGCGGAGCACAGGAGGTCTGTGCGGGGCAGGGCCAGTCTGTGTTCCCTCCCTGGTGTCAGTGGCTGCGGATAGGAGACGGGGTGCACCTTGAAAGTACCTTGGTCCCAAAGGGAGATGTAGGGGTGCCCCAAGGTCTGCTCATCTGCCCCCCAAGGTCTCCTCGTGTCCTATGGTGAGTTCACCCCATCTGGGGACACATCCTTCTGGATCGGTCCATATTGTTTTCTGGACAAAGGTATAGGGAAGGTTAGTGAGATGAACTGTAGCCCCAGTTAGGGCTGTGCTTTGTCCCTTTAACATCGAAAATGAACAGGAAGAGCTAACGTGCCCCAGAGCATCACCTGGGCTTCTGCCTCTGTTGTGTGCGAGCCGCCGCCCACCTCCTTCCGCGGAGGGTTGATGACCCCGCCAGGAGGGCAGGTCCGTTCCTTGCCTGCTGGTCCCTTGGTGGAAGCAGGCTCCTCTGGACCCACACAGTCTAAATTTTGCAAGGATGGGAAGATTTCCAACGTGATGTCACTGGCAGTGACAGTGAGCAGGGCTGGCGACCAAAGAGTCTCTCTAAGAAGGCCTTCTTCTATGCGGTGGGAAGCATGTGCTGCCATAATTTGTACTTTGAAGGGGGTGTCCCAGCGTGGCCCCGGTCACTGAGTCCTGGGAAACTGAGCTGAGGTCACTGGCCCTTAATCTTTGTAGAGTTTACCTCCCACCCTCTGGAGCTCTTTTATCTTACCAAAGCCTCCAACGTATAGGATGCTCTTTGTTTACTTATCTGGTCTAATTAATATGATATGGTCAGTATAGTGGGCGAATGGAATATTCTGCAGACTGTTCCAACAGAGGATGGGGCAGTTACCCTAGCCCTGCGGCAAGACCACAGGTGTGTGCCGTTCTGTGTCCTTGTTGAATGTTGACTGCTTCTGACCCTCCTGCTTCGTAAGGATGGAAAAGAATGCATTCTCCAGCTCAATGGCTGCATGTCATGTTTTTGAGGCAGTGATGATTTACTCAAGCTAAAGGACCAATCTAGCCCTGCTGCTGCACTTGGGGCTACTATTCGGCTTATGTAGGGGCCAGATTGATACATTCTATGGGGGATACTGTGGGGTCCCTTCTTTCTTCCTGTAGGTCTTTAAGGGTGTGGTACTAATCTCTGCCACTTCCCATGGGATAGAAATGGGTTTGATATACTGTCCGGGGCTTTCACCTGGCCTCCTCCACAGCTGTAGCTCCCACCCCCAGGGCAAAGAACCATGTGGGTGTTGTGCAGGTTTCCACATGTATCCACCCCAATTATACATTTAGATACCAAGAAAATGACCACCGAGTGGGTCTGTGATCGGGAGATCCCTGTTGGCCAGGACCTGGGCCAAGACTCTGGTTCATTACCTATCTTCCATACACCCCATTCCTATGGTATGAGGACACTCTGAAGATGCTTCAGGTCTCAAAGGGGTCAATGTCAACTTGGACTCTATATCCAGCAGTCTTTAAAATGTCTGGGTATTCCTTTCCCCAGGGTCTTAGTCTGTTTGGGCTGCTATAATGAAATACCACAGAATGTCTTGCTGTTAACAACAGAAATTTATTTCTCACAGTTGAGGCAGGAAGTCCAAGATCAAGGTGCAGGCAGGTTTGGTGTCTGGTGGGGGCCTGCTTCCTCCTTCATAGCGGCTGTCTTCTCACTGTGTCCTCACGTGGTGGAGGGGGTGAGGGAGCTCCCTGGGGTCTCTTTGTTAAGGGCACTAATCTCTCTCACATGGGCTCCACCCATGACCTCATCACCTCCCAAAGGCTCCCTCCATCTCCTAATACCATCACCTTGGGGGTTAGGATTTCAACATATGAATTTGGGGGTGATGGGGGGGCACAAAAGCTTTCAGATTGTAGCACCCCATGTAGAAGTGCCCTAATGAATGTTTGAAGGTGTCTTTGGGGAAGGACAGGGGTCATCACCATATAGACTGATTATGAACCCTTTATTGGGGGGCTGCCCTCAGCCTCCTAATGATCTGTTCTTGATTTCTTTTGGTTGTGAAATTTAAGCAATACCCTTCTTGGATGTTCATCTACGTTTTTCAAAAAATTTATTTTTAATTGAGGTACAAAACACATAACTTAAAATTAACCATCTTCATTTCCAAGTGTAGAGTTCAGCCACGTGAAGCATATTTACATGGTTTGCAACTATCTCTGGAACTCTCATTTTGCAAAACCGAATATCTGCCCCCATTAAATAACATCTCCCCATTTTCCTCCTCCTTGCAGCCCCTGGCAAGCACCATTCTACTCTCTGTTTCTAGGAGTTTGTTCTACACAGGCTGCATAAGTGGAATCATAAAGCATCTGTCCTTTTGAGTCTGGCTTATTTCAAGGCTCATTTATGCCTGTGTCAGAACTGCCTTCCTTTTAAAGGATGAATAATATTCCCTGTCTGGATGGAGCACATGCTGTTTATCCATTCATCCCTCAATGGACACTTGAATTACTTCCACCTTTTGGCTAGTGTGAGTAATGCTGCTGTGAATACAAGTGTGCAGATGCCTCTTTGAGACCTTCTGGGTACACGCCCAGCGGTGGATGGAGGCTCATCTCTTTTGGCCCTAAGAATACTGTGTTCCGTTAGCCATGTCGTAGCTCTCTGCAGGTCAGTGGTTCGGGGCTCCTGGCCTCTCGTCACCTGGCTACCCCTCTCAGTATTTATGCCTATGTTTCTGGCGACGTGTAGATGCCAGCACTCCGCCTCTACTCATCGCTTGGGGGTCCTGTCTTCCCTCTTGCTGTGGGGAGGGGCGGATCTGGGAGCCACACTCTGAAACAGCAGCTCCTACAGTCATCCCAGGTCCTACACAGCACAGACACCACCGGGCTTCTGGACAACGTGGTCCCCTTGCCGTGCGTCCCCTATTGCTTTGGTGGATGACCTGTCCTCCAGGCCTTCCCGTGGCCCATGGTGAGCTGGTGGGCTTTCCAGCCTCATGTAGTTTATCAACTCCTGGGTTCCCACTTCTCCCAGCCCTTTGAGCCCTTCCTCCGCCATCTGACATGGGGATTCTGGCTTTTTTCGTGTGGGTCACTGATTTTTCCACTGTTTCCTGGTATCCGTATTGGGGTGTGACATCCTGTGTTACAGACGGTGCCCCAGATCCGCGCCCTCTCTCGTTCCCTGCTGGGTCCAGCCCCTGGGGATGCAGCCCCGTGTGTGCTCTCCTGCCTCTGCCCGTGGGTGCCGGCCGGTCCTGCAGCTCCTTCAGGGCTAGTCCTCTCCTTCCTTCTCAGGCCCGGCATGTCTGTAACCAGGTTATGTGTGCCTTGACCCTGGTGATTGGGGTGGCTACCGTGGGGGGTGGGACACTGTTTCTTGTGGAAGAGAGGCTTCTGCGTTGTCTCCAGCACAGGACATCACCGGACTTCGACGGCAAGGAGGGAGCCTCCTTTGTAGACTCAGAGAGCTCGGGGGACCTGGGTATGCAAGGTCTTGAGCACTTCAACCCAGATTTTCCCATGCTGAGTCTCAGGTCCCATTTCTTCCCAAGCAGCGTCCTGACCTTGATGCAGAAGATTTGCCCTGGATGGGAATTCAAACTTGACTGCAGCACTATGGGAGACAGAATAATGGCTTCTGGGACCTACAAACATGCTGTCACATGGCAAAGTTTTCCCCTTGGAGTTGCAGAGGGAATGAGGTTGTTAATCAGCTGACCTTAAAGTAAATAAATGATCCTGGATCATCTGGGTGGGCCCAGTATAATCACGAGGGTCCTTATAGGTGAAAGAGGGGACAGGAGGATGAGAGTCGGATTAGGTGTGCTGAAGGGAAGAGGTCAGAGGGTTGAGATGTGAGCACTGGACCTGTCTCTGCTGGCTTTGAAGATGGAGGAGGGGCAGCAAGCCAAGGAATGTGGGGGCTTCTAGAAGCTGGAAAAGGCCAGGAAATGGATCCTCCTCTAGAGCCTTCAGCAGGAATGCAGCCCTGCACACACCTTGATTTTAGCCCAGGGAGACTCATGTCCGACTTCTAGAACTGTAAAATACTAAATTTGGGGCAAGCCACTAAGTTTGTGGCAGCTCGTTACAGCGGCAATAGGAAACTGATACACCACAATGAAGCCCTGAAACGGTCCTCAGTGTTTTCTGCCCTCTGGCTGCAGGAGATGAAAATCTCTTTATGGGCTGTCACGGAAGCCCTCCAACTTTCTTGCTTTGCCCCAAAATGGTGATTAATTACGTTTGGTCTTTCATGATCTGTCTCTAACACATCCATAGCTCCAGCAACAGCTCCCTGGTTCTGCAACCCCTACTGGTCCACTTCCCTGAACCTCTCAAATGCCTGAGATGTCGTGCCACCAGCACACTCAATTTTCATGGAGATCCCTCTGGTTCAAAACCAGGAAAGACTTCACAACAGTGCCGTCATAGCTGCAGGGCCATGAGGGAGTCACCCACTGCCTGGGACGGCCCTTCATGTTCAGCCGGCCAGTATGTGATCCGGATCCAAATCGCCTGTAGAGCCTGCTTCCTCGGGTACCCTACTGGTACCCACTGCCCTAGATCTGCTTCCCCAGGAAACAAACTTCATACACAAATCTCCATGTCAGAGTCTCTCCCAGAAAGAACACCTGTAAGGGAGAGAGGGAAGCAGGACCAGGTGGAGAGAGAAGTGAGCTGGGATGCTGTTGCAGCTGTGGCCTGGCTGGTCCCACAGGGAGCTCTGCAGAGGGCAGCCCTTTTCCATCTGTCACACAGGGAGGCAGGGTCTGGGCCTTTGGGTCCCGGCATGATCCAGTCCTTGGGTGGGTGATGCCTGGAGGGGTTCCCTGTGGCCTGTGCTGGGTGCAGCCTTGGGTGAGGGCGACTCCCGGAGGAGGCTTCGGTGTCAGCCGCCAACACTCCTGGCAGCTGGGATGACAGCTGTCCTGCTGTAAAGAGGGCTCTGGGTGGCACCCACTGGACACCTGCCAGGTTTTGGATGCATATTCGACATTTAGGTGGGAGATGTCACATAGACCACTTGGAATACGTCTGCAGCTCAGAAGGGAGAGGAGAACGGAGGTAGAAATTTGGAAATAACTGGTGTAAAGATGATGTCTAAACGGTGTGGCTGGAAGTGCGATCACCAGTGGTGGGTGCAGCTGGAACGGGAGGCTCTTGGTATTTTGGAAGAGGAGGGTCTCATGAAGGAGCCCAAGAGGAGCATCCAGGAGGCGAACTGGACCCCAGGGGAGCACAGAGCCCAGAGGCCAAGGGAAGGACGTGGACCTCGGAGGAGGGTGTGATCACGTACGGTACCTGCTCCTGGAAGACAGAGCAAGTGAGGGCCACGTGGGGGCTTTGCCTTTGCTGACACAGATGTCCTCTACTGGCCAGCACCTTCTTCACTGACCACCCAGTCATGCACGTTTCTGCCATGGCCCCAGGGGGTCCCCTCGGATTTGAAGGACCTGAGGCCTGTCCCTGGGTCTGTGTCACCCTCTGGGGTTTTGGAAGCCCCAGGAAGAGACCCCAGTATCCAATCAGACAAGTGGCGTGCACGGCTCAGAAGGACGAGGCTCTGTCCCCACTGGAGGACTCGTGGTCCTGGGTAGGAAGGCAGTGGGATGCAGTGGGATAGGAGGAGGTCCACCCGTGCTCTCGCTTCGTTGGTGAAGCAGGGAAAGTTGAGAACATCAGGGCTTGGCCAGCTGCATCCAAGGTGGTCAAGCATGGAGTGTCTGCTGCCTGGCCTTGGCCTCGGGGTGCCTGCCACCCTGGCTCTCAGGGTATGGGGACGCAAGAAGGAACTTCCCCTCTCCTCTGACGTTTGGAGGGCCTGGGACCTTGCAGAAGTAGAATAGAAATCTTGAGTGGCCGAACTCAGGAATTTTTTCCCTGGAAAAGGGAGGGTCCTCCTTAGGACATTTTGTTGGAAGGTCTGAAATGAATTCCCTTTAAAACTAATATCCCAAAGGCAGGGCCAAACTATAATAACACAGTCCATGAGCTTGGCTTGCACTTTATAGTTTACAAAATTTTCTGCATGTGGTGCCTGCTCTGTTCTTTCAGGGAGACACACTGGATCATCTTTGCTTGGGGCTTCTTGGTCTGCTCCCCCCGTCCCACACCTGTGAACCGACATTGGCAATGGCATCTTCCTCTTTCCTGAGGGTCTGTCGATGTTTCCCCAATCCTGTGTTTTCTATATTTGCCAACCAACTCTTTTCCATTCAACACACTTTGAAATTAAAATGAGTGTGTAGGGCTGTTTAAGCCACAGACACATCCATGTAAGCCATGTTTATGTGGCAACTGGTGACCAGTTAATTACATGGTAATTACAGTGTAGAGGTAGGGTGATCACACAGTAAGTGCCATGTCATTAGCCCCGATTACTTCCATCTTCTGCGCACAGGAAGCCTCGTGGTCATTGCTTTTGGACCTTCCAAAGGCGGGTGAGATGGGCCCACAGCAGCCTGTAATTATCGAGGGCGAGTGTGACGTGTCTCAAGTAAGCAAACATGGGGTGGGGTCTGCGTGTGTAAAGTGAGCAAGAGCCAAGCCCCCGGGGAGGCCGCAGAATCCTGACGCGGGGCCCGGGGTGGGGGCTGGGCACCTCGTCTGCTGCGTCCATGAAGCTCCTTTATGTCCCCTGGTCCAACGCAGAGTGAAGGGACACGGGACTGAAGGCTGAGTCTGATTCTGTCCACTTATTGAAAGCCTACTGTGCGCTTGAATGGTCTGCACACAGGAGAGAGTGAGGAGAACACAGAGCCGTTGTCTTTGAAGAGGCCGTATGTTCCTGGAGGAGGTGAGTGTGTGAAAAAAAATACTTACAATACACTAAAAGAGGCACAAACATGATCTTCGAAATCCCAGAGGATGGAGGGGACTCTGCTTAGGGAAGTTACTGGGGGACCTCCTGGAGGAGGTAGCACTCATGGGTCTTGAGGGATGAATAAGAGTTTGATAAGAGGAAGTGAGGTTGAGGGAGGACAGACTCGGTAGAATCCCCGTTCCTGCTTCTGAAACTCCAAGTCCCGCAGCTCTCTCTTCAGTCCTGTGAGGTCCCAAGGTCCTTCCTAGCCGAGAGAGACAAAGAATTCCCTCTCTGGCTTAAGCTGCTTTGAGTAGAGATTCTGTCATCTGCAACTGAAATGGTCCTCATGAGTAACTGAGCTCAGGGAGCTGTGAGAGGGTTATAGTGGCTTGAGCCCTGGGTATAGACGGGGGAGGCTGTGGAGGGGAGGGGAGGGGAATGAGGGATGTTCAGACCGTAGGATGTAAAGGCAGCTTACAGTGGGGAGCTGCAGTTCTGCCCAGTACTGAAGAATGTTCTGAAAGCAACTAGAGAAAGAAGAATAAACGAACCCAAGGTTAGTAGAAGGAAAGAAACCATAAAGATCAGAGCAGAAATAAATGAAATAGAAACAAAGAAAACAATAGCAAAGAGCAATAAAACTAAAAGCTGGTTCTTTGAAAAGATAAACAAAATTGATAAACCTTTAGCCAAACTCATTAAGAAAAAAAGGAAGAGGTCCCAAATTAATAAAATCAGAAATGAAAAAGGAGAAGTTACAACTGACACCACAGAAATACAAAGGATCATAAGAGACTACTACAGGCAACTATAAGTCAATAAAATGGACAACCTGGAAGAAATGGACAAATTCTTAGAAAGGAAAATATCCCAAGACTGAACCAGGAAGAAATAGAAAATATGAACAGACAAATAACCAGTACTGAAATTGAATCAGTAATATAAAAACTCCCAACAAGCAAAAGTCCAGGACCAGATGGCTTCACAGGTGAATTCTACCAAACATTTAGAGAAGAGATAACACCTATCCTTCTGAAACTATTCCAAAAAACTGCAGAGAAAGGAACACTTCCAAACTCATTCTATGAGGCCACCATCACCCTGATACCAAAACCAGACAACGATATCACAACAAAAGAAAATTATAGGCCAATAACACTGATTTAAAAAGATGCAAAAATCCTCAACAAAATACTAGCAAACTGAATCCAACAATACATTAAAAGGATCATACACCATGATCAAGTGGGATTTATCCCAGGGATGCAAGGATTTCTCAATATCCACAAATTAATCAATGTGATACACCACTTTAACAAACTGAAGCATAAAAACCATGTGATCATCTCAATAGATGCAGAAAAAACTTTGGATGAAATTCAACATCTATTTATGATAAAAACACTCTAGAAGGTGGACATAGAGGGAACATACCTTGACATAATAAGGGCCACATATGACAGACTCACAGCTAGCATCATTCTCAACAGTGAAAAGCTGAAAGCATTTCCTTTAAGATCAAGAACATGGCAAGGATGCCCACTCTCACCACATTTATTCAATGTAGTTTTGGAAGTCCTAGCCACAGCAATTAGAGAAGAAAAAGAAATAAAAGGAATCCAGATTGGAAAGGAAGAAGTAAAACTGTCACTGTTTGCAGATGACATGATACTATACATAGAAAATCCTAAAGATGCCTCCAGAAGACTACTAGAACTCATCAATGAACTCGGTAAAGTTTCAGGATACAAAATTAATACACAGAAATCTGTTGCATTTCTATACACGAACAACAAAATATCAGAAAGAGAAATTAAGGACACAATCACATTTACCATTACATCAAAAAGAATAAAATACCTAAGAGTAAACCTAGGAGGCAAAAGACCTACACTCTGATAAACTATAAGATGCTGATGAAAGAAATTGAAAACACAAACAGATGGAAAGATATACCATGTTCTTGGATTAGAAGAAGCAATATTGTAAAAATGATCATACTACCCAAGGCGATCTACAGATTCAAAGCAAACTGTACCAAACTACCAATGGCATTTTTCACAGAACTAGAACAAAAAAATTTTAAATTTGCATGGAAACACAAAAGACCCTGAATAGTCAAAGCAGTCTTGAGGGAAAAAAGCAGAGCTGGAGGAATCAGACTCCCTGACTTCAAACTATACTACAAAGCTACAGTAATCAAGACAATATGGTACTGGCACAAAAACAGAAATATAGATCAATGGAACAGGATAGAAAGCCCAGAAATAAACCTGTGCACCTATGGTCAATTAATCTATGACAAAGTAAGCAAGAACATACAATGGAGAAAAGACAGTCTCTTCAATAAGTGGTGCCAGGAAAAGTGGACAGCTACATGTAAAAGAATGATATTGGAACATTCTATAACACCATACACAAAAATAAATTCAAAATGGATTAAAGACCTAAATGTAAGACCAGATACTATAAAACTCTTAGAAGAAAACATAGGCAGAACACTCTTTGACATAAATCACAGCAATATCATTTTAGATTTGTCTCCTAGACTAATGGAAATAAAAACAAGAATAAACAAATGGGACATAATTACACTTATAAATTTTGCATGAAAGGTAACCATAAACAAAATGAAAAGACAACCTATAGAATGGGAGAAAATATTTGCAATGTGACCAACAAGAAATTAATTTCCAAAATATACAAACAGCTTATAGAGCTCAATATCAAAAAAATCAAACAACCCAATCAAAAAAAAAAAAATGGGCAGAGAACCTAAATAGACATTTCTCCAAAGAAGACATACAGATGGTCAAAAGGCACATGAAAATATGCTCAACATCACTGATTATTAGAGAAATGCAAATCAAAAGCACACTGGGGTATATCACCTCACACCAGTCAGAATGCCCATCATCAAAAAGTCTACAAATAATAAATGCTGGAGAGGGTGTGGAGCAAGGGGTACACTCCCACACTGTTGGTGGGAATGTAAATTGGTTCAGCCACTATGGAGAACAGTATGGAGGTTCCTTAAAAAACTAAAAATATTGTTACCATATGATCCAGCAATCCCACTCCTGGGCATATATCCGGAAAAGACAAAAACTCTAATTTGAAATGACACATGCACCCCAATGTTCATAACATCACTATTTATAATGGCCAAGACGTGGAAGCCACCTAAATGCCCATTGATAGATGAATGGATAAAGAAGATGTGGTACATATATTCGCAGGATACAAAATTAATACACAGAAATCTGTTGCATTTCTATACACGAACAACAAAATATCAGAAAGAGAAATTAAGGACACAATCACATTTACCATTACATCAAAAAGAATAAAATACCTAAGAGTAAACCTAGGAGGCAAAAGACCTACACTCTGATAAACTATAAGATGCTGATGAAAGAAATTGAAAACACAAACAGATGGAAAGATATACCATGTTCTTGGATTAGAAGAAGCAATATTGTAAAAATGATCATACTACCCAAGGCGATCTACAGATTCAAAGCAAACTGTACCAAACTACCAATGGCATTTTTCACAGAACTAGAACAAAAAAATTTTAAATTTGCATGGAAACACAAAAGACCCTGAATAGTCAAAGCAGTCTTGAGGGAAAAAAGCAGAGCTGGAGGAATCAGACTCCCTGACTTCAAACTATACTACAAAGCTACAGTAATCAAGACAATATGTTAGTGGCACAAAAACAGAAATATAGATCAATGGAAAAGGATAAAAAGTCCAGAGATAAACCCATGCACTTATGGTCACCTAAAGGAGGCAAGAATATACAAGGGAGAAAAGACAGTCTCTTTAATAAGTGGTGCTGGGAAAACTGGACAGCTATATGTAAAAGAATAAAATTAGAACACGCCCTAACACCATATACAAAAATAAACTCAAAATGGATTAAAGACCTAAATGTAAGGCTGGAGACTATAAAACTCTTAGAGGAAAACATAGGCAGAACACTCTTTGACATAAATCACAGCAATATCATTTTAGATTTGTCTCCTAGACTAATGGAAATAAAAACAAGAATAAACAAATGGGACATAATTACACTTATAAATTTTGCATGAAAGGTAACCATAAACAAAATGAAAAGACAACCTATAGAATGGGAGAAAATATTTGCAATGTGACCAACAAGAAATTAATTTCCAAAATATACAAACAGCTTATAGAGCTCAATATCAAAAAAATCAAACAACCCAATCAAAAAAAAAAAAATGGGCAGAGAACCTAAATAGACATTTCTCCAAAGAAGACATACAGATGGTCAAAAGGCACATGAAAATATGCTCAACATCACTGATTATTAGAGAAATGCAAATCAAAAGCACACTGGGGTATATCACCTCACACCAGTCAGAATGCCCATCATCAAAAAGTCTACAAATAATAAATGCTGGAGAGGGTGTGGAGCAAGGGGTACACTCCCACACTGTTGGTGGGAATGTAAATTGGTTCAGCCACTATGGAGAACAGTATGGAGGTTCCTTAAAAAACTAAAAATATTGTTACCATATGATCCAGCAATCCCACTCCTGGGCATATATCCGGAAAAGACAAAAACTCTAATTTGAAATGACACATGCACCCCAATGTTCATAACATCACTATTTATAATGGCCAAGACGTGGAAGCCACCTAAATGCCCATTGATAGATGAATGGATAAAGAAGATGTGGTACATATATTCGATGGAATATTACTCAGCCATAAAAAAGAATGAAATAATGCCATTTGCAGTAATATGGATGGACTTAGAACTTATCACACTAAGTGAAGTAAGTCAAAGACAAATATCATACGATATCACTTATATGTGGAATCTAAAAAGAAAGATACAAATGAACTTATTTACAAAACAGAAACAGACTCACAGACGTCGGAAACAAACTTGCGGTTACCAAAGGGGAAAAGGGTAGGAGGGATAAATTAGGAATTTGGGGTTAAAAGATACACACTACCGGGGCTTCCCTGGTGGCGCAGTGGTTGAGAGTCCGCCTGCCGATGCAGGGGACGCAGGTTCGTGCCCCGGTCCAGGAAAATCCCACATGCCGCGGAGCCGCTGGGCCCGTGAGCCATGGCCGCTGAGCCTGCGCGTCCGGAGCCTGTGCTCCGCAACGGGAGAGGCAACAACAGTGAGAGGCCCGCGTAC